>NW_005353503.1:168047-181709 GCF_000412655.1 Myotis brandtii | reverse complement strand
GGGGGGAAGGCAGGAGGGAGGGGCAGGAGCATAATGGGTGTGAAGGGAGGGAGGTTTGCTGTGCAGAAGCCCTGATTGCACTAACCTGGGTGGACCCTCCAGCCTCCCATCCTTTGGAGCCACTGCCTCCCCGGTGGCCTCCCTGGCCAGCCAAACTTCCAGACCGGGCTCTGAGCTGTCAGCCTGATTCCCTCCCAGCTGGTTCTTCTCGAGCCCTGTGCAGTCTGCTTTCTGTTTCAGACTCTTGCCCGAATCCCCGATCCCCACCGAATCCACAGGCCCCTCGACGCCCTGCGGTCCCTGCAGTCATGTCACCGCTCAGTTCATTTTCTGCTCAGTGGGTGGTGGAGCAGACAGTCCCAGGGCCACTGTCACCAGCTGTGCGGCCCCAGGCAAACCACTCTCCCTCTCTGAGCTCCCCTCTCATTGGAACATGGGGACAGAACAGGAGCTGCCGGGCCCTGCTCTAATCACAGGTGTTAACTCATCAATCCTCATAGCAGAGGGCTGCTGTGATCCGCCCCATGGACACACCGAGTTAGAGCTGCACTGTCCAGAACGGCAGCCACAGTGCATGTGACCACTTCCATTCAATGAACTAAAATGAAATGAAATTTAAAACTCAGTTCCGCCGTCCATCAGGCCCATTTCAAGCGCTCAACAGCTCCATGTGCCCGATGGCGACCATACTGGACAGCGAGAGTCAGCACTTGTCCTTCTCCCGGAAAGTCCCGGTGGGTTAGGCTTGCCTAAAGTCACACAGCTGACCACAGGCAGCGCCACGCCGGCGAAGGCAGCCTGGCGGGGGGGCCGTTCTCCTGGTCACATTCTTGCTCCCAGACGAGTGATGGGATGAGGAAGACGGCAGGTACAGGGCCAGGAGCACAGGGCGCTCGGTGGATGCCTCCTTCCCTGTCCCTCCTGGGGTGGCAGGCGTGACATCTCACTCCCTGGGCCCCTCACTGACCTTCCGCCCACCCTCCTAACGGGGTGTCTCCCAAGCCTTCCACTCTCCCCTCCTCAAACTGGAGGAGGGGGGAAGGGGAGGAACCACCCTGCTCTCACCAGTTCAGCATCTTCACAGGTGCCTGCAGGCTAGCCCACCTCTCAGGGGCCTCGGGGTGGGTTTCTCCAGCCACCTGGGTGTCCCCAGGGACACACTCAGCCCTGCTTCAGCTGAAACTCACCCCCAATAAGCTCCCATGGCCTCCCCCGTCTGACCAGCTGCCACCTTCAGCCCTCCCGCCCCCCGCAGCTCACTGCCAGGGCGGGGCTGTGACTTCAGGCCCCACCCAAGTTTGCTGACAGGTGCCCGCGCTGTCCTTTTGCCCCGTCCTCCCGCCCCCGCCTCCCCGGCACTTCCACAGCACAGCTTGCCGGGTGCTCAGCACCTGTTCACGTGTCAGTCACGAGTCTCTTCCTCTTCCCCGCCCCTCCCCATCCATCCTACACATCTGCTCTCTGGAACAATCTTTGGAAAACACTCTGCAGCACACCCCTTTCCTGCTCCCAAACCCAAATCCCCCCCTCCTCCTGGTCGGCCGCCCGCCTCTGAGACAGCCCCGTGTGGCCGGCCTGGCCTCTCTGCAGGGGCCCTGGGTGGACATGCTGTGGCCCTAGAACACCACCCGGCCTTCTCCTCCCTCCGCCAAGTCAAGTCAAAGTCAACAGAATTATTTAAAGACCTTCTACTGGGAGTCCTCTGGTGAGACAAAGAATCCCTTTGTTATGCAAATGTCACACCTAATTTCCCTTGTTTTGTACGTTCAGATTTAAAAATCCATTTTCTCTTGAACCGCAACACAGCTCCTCCCTGCCACGTCCCTGCCCCCAACACACACACACACACACACACACCACACCCCCCCCCCCCCCCGCCCCCCCCCCCCCCACAAACACACACACACACACACACACACACACACACACACACACGGGCACACACGGGCACACACGGGCACACAAGAATTTCAGGATCCAAGAGAACTTGGCGAGGCCTTTCTGCCTCTGCTCCGGGCACTTGCCCTGCGCACGCCCTTCCTCTGGCCTGTGCTTCCCCGCGCCTCCCCGCGGACCCATTTTCTTCCTCTTCTTCAAACCCCGCGTCCCTGCCCTGCTCCAGCAGCGCTTTTCTAATTAACCTTCCTGGCCCATCGCTTCCTGGCTCCGCAGATCGCCAGCCTAAGTGGCCTCAGCCTCCCTGCCCTGTGCTGCTTAAAGGGACCGCGGAGACCACCTCATCCACTTGGTTTCTTCTACTGACGAGAAAGCAGGCCCAGAGAGGGGCATGACTTGCCTGGGGTTAGTTACACAGCTGGTTGGCGGGGAGGCCCTGGGCCCCCGGAGCACCCACCTAGAATCTGTCCCTCTGTGCATAGCTGACCTACATTTGCCAATGTGTGTGTGTGTGTGTTCCTGTCTGCTGTGGTGGCTCTGGATCAGGGGACAGGAGAGGAAGACGCACACACACACACACACACACACACACACGGGCACACACCCGCACACAAGAATTTCAGGATCCAAGAGAACTTGGCGAGGCCTTTCTGCCTCTGCTCCGGGCACTTGCCCTGCGCACGCCCTTCCTCTGGCCTGTGCTTCCCCGCGCCTCCCCGCGGACCCATTTTCTTCCTCTTCTTCAAACCCCGCGTCCCTGCCCTGCTCCAGCAGCGCTTTTCTAATTAACCTTCCTGGCCCATCGCTTCCTGGCTCCGCAGAACGCCAGCCTAAGTGGCCTCAGCCTCCCTGCCCTGTGCTGCTTAAAGGGACCGCGGAGACCACCTCATCCACTTGGTTTCTTCTACTGACGAGAAAGCAGGCCCAGAGAGGGGCATGACTTGCCTGGGGTTAGTTACACAGCTGGTTGGCGGGGAGGCCCTGGGCCCCCGGAGCACCCACCTAGAATCTGTCCCTCTGTGCATAGCTGACCTACATTTGCCAATGTGTGTGTGTGTGTGTTCCTGTCTGCTGTGGTGGCTTCTGGATCAGGGACAGGAGAGGAAGACGTGTAGAGTTTTGAATGAAGCCTACAGTGAGGTGTGGGGCTGGGCGGGGAGAGGGCCCAGATTTGCCATCTGGGGGTGCAGCAGTGGGGGAGACATGGCAGTGGGGTGTTCAGAGGGCAGTGGGTGGAGAACTGGGCTTGGGTATATGGACTGATTGGTGTGGAAGAAGGAAGAGGAGACCCTTATTCTCGCCCTCACTCTGCTTTTACCCACTCCCCCACCTTCCACACATCACCACCCGCCTCTGCTGAGGCCCCCAGAGGGGCACTGCTGGCTTGGAGGCTGCCCCAGCCCCACCAGCCCATCCGCGTGGCCAGGCACCCCCGGAGCCCTGACCTCCATCCCCTCTGGAGCAGGAGCCCAGGCAGCACAGGGAGGAGGTGGACGCAAGCCCGCCCGCCCCGACCCCAGAAGGGGTGCCGTGTTGCTGGGGACTCACGTTCCATCCTCGTTGCTTCTGTAGAACACCAGGAACGGGTCGGACTTCCCAAAGAAATCTTTCTTGTCCAGCTTGTTGGCACAGAACTGCATTGTGGCGACATCCTGAGGGGAGGGGAGCAGGGGTGTGAGGAGGAGAAGGCTGGAGGCGCCCCGATCCCTGTGGGAACGTAGCCCCAGGCCCTGGAAGCAGGAGGACCCCAGGCACCAGCTGTTAGAAAGGGCAGCATCTCCCATTGCCCGGCACTGACTAAGGGCCAGGCCCTGGGCTAACACTTCCAGGGTCTCTTTTCATCCCCAGACGACCCCCCACCGTCAGGTCTGGCAGAAGCACAGTCTGCCCTGAAGCAGGTGGATTCTGGGGCGAGCTGCCCTGGGGGTGAATCCTGGCTCGGCCACTTTCTAGCTGGGAGACCTCAGGCAGGGGGGGTACCTCTTGGAGCCTCAGTTTCCCCTCTCACATGGGCCGATCACAGTACACATCCCAAAGGGCTGTTGTGAGGACTGATGAGGTGAAGGGTGTGAAGTGCTCATCAGAGAGCAGGCAGTCACACCCACACGGCCAGTGTTAACACACAATTTCACTATTTTATTGAGTGGCTTCGAGAGCTGAGATGACTGACCCAGGGCCACTCTGGACCTGCCACCCCCAACGCCCATGCTCTGCCCAGGCCTCGCTCCCTTACACATCTGTGTGGTTCCTAGAAGACACGTAACCTTAGGCGTCACTTTCACACCCAACTCACTCTAAGGTAGATGTGGCCTGAGGCCCAGAGCAGGGAGGACTCCCCAAGTCCACCAGGCAGAGCCCGGGGTTTCTGACTCCCGTGGCCAGTTCACGGCCCCGTCAGACCCAAGCCTCCGCCCGAGTGCAAAGACGGTACTCAGGCCCTGGTTGGGCCGCGGGACCCTCCCCTCGCATGGTGACCGGCCCCTTTGCTCACGGTGGCCGGCAGGGCACTGGGCAAAGATGCCTCCGACCTCCTCCCCACCCATCCCCATGTGGCCTCGCCCACCTGAAAGCTTCGCATCCGACTAATCACTGTCCAGTGGCCAGAGCTGGGGCCCTATCCTATACCTGGGGCCTGGCCTGCCCTCGAGGGCGGGGCCTGTCGGGAAGCCACCCAGCTTTCTCACGCTGCCCCCTCCTCTGAGTGAAAAGGAGGCCCCGCCCTTGAAATCAGTGTCCTACAGCCAGCGAGGACCACACTGGCAGCAGAGGGGAAGGGCTGGGTAGGGAATGAAGGTAGGCACATGGTCGCTGCAGCCAGGCTGCCTGCTTCAGCTCCATCCCTCACTGGCTGTGTGACCTACGGCAAGGTACCCTCTGTGCTCAGTTTCATCTATAAAATGGGGGTACTGGGGGGCCTACCTCATGTGCTTGTTGTTCATGTGAGTACAGTGCTGAGAACAGTGTATGGCGCATGCTAAGTGCTATGTGCCTGCAAGCGATTCTGATTATCTGAACACTTCTCCCCTCCCCGCAACACAGTGGTGGGAGTGGAGGCCTCTGTCCCTGCCCCACCTCCACTCCCACCACCTCACACGCCTTCCTTCCAGGACATCTGACAACAGCAAACACAGAGCATCCCTCCATTCACTCACTCATTCGCTCACTCATTCATTCATTCATTCATTCAACAAACATTCATCAGACACCGTCTGTGTGGGCCAGTCACTGAGCTCGGTGCTTCACAGCCTTATCACATTTCGCCTCAAGATAATCCTTCATCACTTTTTACAGAGGAGGAAGCTGGGGGTCAGGGGTGCTAAGTAACCTGCCCTGGCCACTGGCTGACACTGCAGAGCAGAACTTCCACGAGTCCGACTGATGTCAAGCCCAGGCCCCTTCCGGCACCCTCCACCTCCAGAGAGCACATTACCGCTCACACGGCGCTTCCCTGCCTGCCCTGGCCTCGGGGCAGCTGGACAGGGAGGGCGGGGCGCGGGGCCCCCTGGGACAGAAGTGCCCCCTGAAGGGCTGAGACACGGCCAGGCCAGCACGGAGGGGCCGGGAACGACGTCACGACGTCTCTTCCATGCCCCTCATGTCGCCACCTGAGAGGGAGAAAGAGGCTTGGCCGGGGCTCCCCAGGCCTAGAAGCCCAAGGAGTCCCAGAGCCCCCCAGGAAGCCTGGGCTCGGCCCTGGGGCAGGAGGGTGGCTGCCTTACGGAGCACTTGCTGGCGCAGAGCTAATAAGGACATCATTCTTCGTATGTTATGGCTGCACGTTACTCACTGAATCCTCATAACTGCACCGCGAACTCCTCTGCTCTCCTACCGATGAGAAACAGGCTTTTCGGGCTGTCAAATGCCCAAGGCCACACAGGCTACCCCAGGCGGCCGACTTCAGGACTTGCCCCTCACCCTCCTAGAGATCCTGCTCCCTAAGCCTAGCAGGCCCTGCCTCTTCCTGGGAGGAGGCTCCACTCCCGCCCTGCAGGGCAGAGGCGGCCTGGTCATGCCTCCCGGGAAGCTCTGCTCCCCACTCCCATCCCCCCCCCCCTCCCCCCCCCCCCACACTCCCCCGGACTGAGCTCTAGACTCCAGACAGGCATCCAGAGGCCCGTGAAACCCCGTTTTTTCATTGCTACCAAGGATTTCCTCTGTTCATTACCCCGCCCCAGGAAAAGGAGGCAGCCCAGGGCCTAGGGCTCCTTCCAGCACCAAGTGGATAACTGTGCGGCCTAGTGGAAAGAGACATTGTGGGGTCTTTTGTTCAAGAAGTATTAAGAGATTTCAGGACAGTGACCACAGAGCATGAGACCAAGCACAGGCCCTGTGTGCCTGCACAGGCCACCTGGCCCTGGCTCCTCCCCTCGGAGACACCCAGCAGTGGCATCAGAGATGAGGAGAGAAGACCAGCCCCTGCTGAGGAGAAGGGGGACAGTCCCATGGGGAACCAGGGTTCTGCGTTCCGGTTGGTCCCCACAGTCCCTCCAGCTCTTTGAGCCTCAGTTTCCTCATCTGTAAAGTGACGTGCTCAACAGGATGCCCGCCACTGTCCCTTCAAGCCGGGAGGTGTAGTGTCAGTGCTGATGCAGTGGGGAGGGCTGCAGCTGGGAGGGCCAGCACTCAGGGGACAGCCTGGGACCCCAGGCTCCTCCAGCCTCCCCAGGCCACAGCTCCGTGTGTCTAGACGCGACCCACCCACCTGGAGGTCACCTGTGCGACACCTGAACGCACATCAGCGAACCACACACCACGACCCACTCTGTCACATAAATACATACACAGCATCTGAAACAACTGCAGCTGGTGCCACAAAATCCAGGGGCAAGTGCTCTTATTTGTGCTTCCTAGGAGAACGCTCGGGGCCTGCCAGCTCAGGAAGGGGAGTAGAGTATTCGAGAAAAATGAATGCAGAACTTAGTACCAGGCTCCCAGGACCACTCAGTGCTCCCTGGGAGGCCACTGGCCCCGCCCGGCACCCGACAGAGAGGCCAAGGCCTCCTGCTGGGACCCCAGCTCGGCACCTACCAGCTGAGCAGCTCGGGGCCAGCACCTCAGCCTAAGTCATGATGTTCTCCTCTGACCAGTGGAGTCCTAACGCCCCTGTGAGCCTGTGGAAAATAAAGGAGAGGGCATACGCCAAGTGCCAGAGCACCGTGCCCAGCACAGCGCTCTAGGAGCCAGCCCCTGAGTGCCACTCTGCACCGGGCCAAGCCACACGAAGCTGCCCATGTCCACTGTCGTTCACCTGGGAATGGCCAGGTGGTACAGTCCTACCTCTTATGTGCCGGGCACTACTTTTACACCTATTAGCTCATCCCATCCTCTCAACAGCCCCACGAGGTAGGTGTAGTTATTATTCCCATTTCTTTTTTTATTTGTTTAATCTTTACCCAAGGATATTTTTCCATAGGTTTTTAGAGAGAGTGGAAGAGAGAGGGAAAGACAGAGAGAAATATCAGTGTGAGAGAAACACATCAATTGGTCACCTCCTGCATGAGTCCCGACCAGGGCCTGGGCCCGGGAGGAGCCTGCCAGCGAGGTATGAGGTACGTGCCCTTGACCAGAATCGAACCTGGGATCCTTAGGTCTGAAGGCCGATGCCCTATCCACTGAGCCAAACCCACTAGGCAGAAGCCCACTATGACCATCTGTATTGCTGTGCTATTGTCAGATCCATGGGGATGCGTCAGACCTCCAGAGATTTCTAGGCTGGAACCAAGGCAAGCTCCCCCAGTGGGTGCGCACCCACGGGGAGTCCTTGAGGCTAGCACCCGGTTCGTTGTCTGGGGACTGTGCTTCTGAAGGTGGCTCTGACTCACGTCAACAGTCATATGAACAAGGCCTCAACTGCTCCCCTTGTGAGGGCGAGTGAACGGATCGACCCTCGATACATGTGTGAGCCCGGGAGGAGGCTGGGAAGGGGCAGTAAGGAGGCCTGGGCGTCAGGGTTAGGAGCAGGAAGCCTGGCTGAGGACCAGAGTCCCACTGTGAGAGCCTCAGCCTCGCCCTGGCCCTGGCCCTCGCTTTCCTCCAAGGGAGGGGATCTCAGCACAGGAAATGCTGCTCCCAAAGCAGAAGCCTCCTTGGAGTCGACTGCGGAGAAGATAAAGCAGCTCCTGCAATACATAATTTCCTGCAATTTCTGCCTTTTCACCCTATCTTTTTAAAAACCATATTAAGTTCTTCTTAAACAGCAGGATTGCCTGAATTTGTATCTTTCTGCATGTTAATGAAGCTGCTGGAGAGAGCAGAGCAAACAGCCTTTCTCTCCTGGGTGGCCTGGCCTACTCTAGCAGTCAGCCCTCCCTGAGCCAGAAGAGGGCAGAGGGCAGCACATGGGCCGAAGGCTGGGAGAGGGGAGAACAGAAGGCTGCTCTGGCCTGGGTCTTGCTGGCAGCCTCTAGGGCCCGAACAGGAATGAGGCCAGTGCAAAATTTAATTTAGGGTACCCCAAATCTCAGTAACCAAAACAAGATTTTAATGTGATAGATTAAAAAGTAACAACCAATGCAAAAACCGATGATAAATAAAATATCAAAAACTTACATAAAGCCATTTTACAAGGGAAGAAACCGAGGCACAGAAAGCTCAGGTAACTTGCCCAGCATCACACGGCTGGTGAGCAGTGACATTTTGTCTGGGTCCAGAGCCCAGGTTCTTCACCACTTGGCCCTACTGCTCACGCGCTACCCTGAGAAGCACTTTTAAATAGACGGCAGACCATGGTGACATTTGTCTTCTCTTTAGAACTAGATGGGTTTCCCTAAAATCAGTTCATTGTCTTTTTTAGTCAGAAGAAAAGAAGACGTCGATTAAAAACGACACCTGAATGAACACTAGCCACCACTCTGAAACTCAGGATTCCAGCAGGACTTGGGGCTGATTTGGGAGGGCGGCTGCGTTCCCAGAGGGCCCCAGGGCCCCAGAGCCCCAGCCTGCCAGGGTAAGGCTGCAGAAGCAGGAGAGCAGGGGCAGGGACATCAGCGAAGACCCCATAGACCAGAGTCATTCGAACACCGATGGTGGGTCACATTGGTCAAGGAGCCTGGCCTGTCTTATGCATCGACTGTCATAACCACACTGAGGTCAGGCTGGCTTCTCTCATCCAACTTAACGACCAACTTTTCAAACAATTCGATCTGTTGATTAGATCACCCAGAGGCTGAAAACCTAGATTGACCATCTTCCTTCCCACTCGTTGAGCTGTGTGTCTGGGATACGAACTGAAATCCATCCATTAAAGTTTAAAAGAAAAAAAGATTCAGCTATGAAGATGTTCACTGCAGTATTAATTATATTGTTGCCCATAAGAGAACAGTCAGTGAGTTATGACTCATCCATACAGTAGGGGGATAATATGCAGCTAGCCAATGCTTGTTCTCCAAGAATATCTAATGACAGGGGACAATCTGGACACCATATTCTACTGACGAATCAAAGAAAACCGGGTCCTACATTCTACTAATTATAAGGGAAAAGCCACATACACGAACACCCAGAAAAAAGCCCTGCAGGCGATTGTCAAATGTCATCCGCGATTATCTCTGAGTGGTTTTCTCTTCTTTGTATCTTCCAACTTGTCCATATGAACACGTTATTTTTTTTAGCTTCAGGAAAAATGTGTTTGTTTGGTTTTCTTTCTTTTTTTTTTAACTGATGACTTCTAAGACTAAAAAAAATTAAAAAATCACAAACAAACTTTGAAAGGGTGATGGTTGAATGCTGGTCACTCCCCATGCAGAATACATAGCTGTGCTGGCACAGCACACACATCTCCTAAACACCAACCTGCAGACTCCCGGGAAACCTGCCCCACGTCCCTGACTTCCTCTTCCTCTTTCTTCTTATCTTTCTCCTTTCCTCCCAGGGAGACGCTGGCTCCCCAAGGTCTGTCTTGAGAACAATGAGAGTTCTGACTTTTTCAGGATTCGAGGCTGCCAGGCTCCCCTGCTCCAGGTCCTGCACACTTTCCTCTTTCTTCTTATCTTTCTCCTTTCCTCCCAGGGCTCTTTCCACAGGGAGACTCTGGCTCCCCGAGGTCTGTCTTGAGAACAATGAGAGTTCTGACTTTCAGGATTCGAGGCTGCCAGGCTCCCCTGCTACAGGTCCTGCACACCCTGGCCTCCACTCCCACCTGCACCCTCGCCTCTCTGACCTGGTCTCTCCCTGCCCCAGGGTCTTAGCACAAGCTGTTATTATTGCCTGACCCACCCATCTTCCCCCAGGTGGCTGTGAGGGCTCCTTCCCTCTCCTGCATGTACTAGTATGTTGGCATTACATAGTGCTGTCCATGAACTTTCCTTCAGAGTAGTACAGAATGCTATAAATATCTGTGATAAAAGAAGTCACGGTCTGGCAGGGCTGAGGACTACTGCTGTACTGTGATGGCTAGCTGGCATTTCTGTCTCTCACGCTAAATTGGCAACTCTGGGAGGGCGAGGACCGAGCCCAAGCATATCTGCTGCAATGGAATGAATGAGCACATGAGCAGGTCCGAGAGGTGAGTCACACTTGCCCGTGTGTGCGGGGACCTGACTGGGAGGCAGCGAGGACGTGCTCACTGACCTGGAACTAAGATCTGGGTGCCCCGCAGGCCTGGGGGGAGCTCAGGGTCCCGGAAGGTGAGAGCAAGGAGCTGCCTGCTCCCCGGGCCGCAGCACCCCTGCCTCTCTGCAGAGGCCCCCACTCGCCAGGCTGCTCAAGGCTAGTGGCCCCACAAAGACCACAAAGCCCGTAGCTGTTCATGGACCATGGAGGCCCGTGGCTTCACTGTGGGGGAGGGGAAGACTCCCTGAGGATTCTGGGTAGAATCCTGCGATCTTAGGCCACTTCCACCTCTCTGTGTCTGTAAACTGGGGTCAGCGCACCTACCCAGCCGGTGGTGGGAATCAAACAGACTCTAAACTGGGAGTCCTGGTCTTCTTGTGAGGACGATGCAGTCTTGGTCAGTTACACGGAATAATACTGGGCTTTCCTGCCGAGCATAATTGAACGGTGATTCAGGAGCTTAAGCTCATCATTGTCAACATCAAGTATCACGGACTATTTTAAAAACCAAATGCTGATTGTTGGAACTTTCTTGGTATTTTGATTCTAGATGAGCAAGGCTTTCCTGCAACCTATCGAAGTGTGCTGGGAAGCATGCTGGTCACCGCGGAGTCCGCGCGAATCCTTCGCCCACGCATCCCTGGGAGGAGGAGGGTTTGTCTGCCTCGGCAGAATGCATTCACTGGAGCAGGAAGCTCTGCTCTGGTGGGAACCCATCTCTCCACTCCACCCTCTTCCTTTGATCCTCCCACGGAATCGGGAGCTGGAACAGCGGAGGCAAAGCCGCGCAGATGTAATTATTTTAATTCAGCCAGATGCTGGGAATTAGTCTCTTTTCCTCGCAAGTCTTCTAGGGAAAGACAGAACTCAGCCAAAGGCGGCCCAAAGAAAGGAGCTGCCGGCTTCAGGGAGGGAGGCCCCTGTGCTGGAACAGCTCACATCCAGGAAACCACTGCCATCCCTGGATGCAGCCGGGAGGGGGAGGGGCGGAGGGGGCGTCTAATAGGTATTTCATTCAGACGGTTCACCAATCCCAGAAAACTAGACCAAATGACAGCACCCAGCATTTTCTATCTAGAGCTTTAGGATTTCTTTAGGAAGCACTTTCACTTTCATGACCTTATTTAATTATAAACTAGGGAGGGTGTCACGGGCTGAGCTAGAAGCTTGGGGGCAAACTGAGGGGAGGCCGCAAGGAATCCAGTCTTTCCCGGAGCCCTGTAGAAGCCAGTTAGGCACAGTCCATCTCTAACCTCACAGCAACCCTCTGGCATACAAATGGGGAAACTGAGGCTCGGGGAGCTTGACCAGAAGCTATCCTCCGTGTCAGCTGGGTTCCTCCCACACACACACAGGTGTGGTTCATCCTCACCTGCTGCTGTGCTTCCTGCTCATTCAGGTCATTGTGAGCACCTACTGTGCGCCCAGCCCTCTGCTGGTGGAGACACGGGGGCGGTTGAGGCCTCTGTCAAGCTCCTCCAGACCCACTGAGGGCCGCAGACCCGTGGACAGACCAGAGCCAGCAGGGGCATGTGCGTGGACGTGGTTCTTACTGTAGTGCCCTCTTATCCATTGCACCTCATTCTCCCACTGCAAGCGGTTTGGGCCCCCACAGCCTGGTGGTTAAAGACCCGGCCCTAGAACCGGACTGCCTGAGTTCAATCTACTCAGTGGCCATGTGACCTTGGGCAGGTCACAAGTTCTCTGCAAAATGAGGACCATAATACATCAGACATGATAATATATCATACTACACATGACATTACATATTATAATACATGAGATCAACAAGTCGATACATGTAGCCATTTAGCACAGTGTGTGGTTCAGGATAATCCCTCAATTAATGTTGGCTAACAATTTATACTTCCATACCGGGAGTTCCCAAAGTATGGACCAGGACACACCCTACCCCCTACCCCGGGTCCATGAGGCAGAAACTATGTTCATAATAATGCTGACAAGACGTAGAATTTTCTAGAAGTCACCCGACGGTGGTGCCACAGAGCAGATGTGCGGATGCAGTCCTCGCGTCGGGCGGACTGAAGAGATGCACAGAAATTAAAACAAGGCCACTCTTCTCACTAGATGGCTTTTGTTTTGGAAATACAGCTATTTTTCAAACAAGATGTTATTTATGTTAACCAGCAGCGGGGTAAACTATTGCTATTCTTAAATACATGAATACATCATTTAAATTGTTTCTAATCTTAAATGAATGTTGAGAGCTAACAGACACAGGAGTTGCACCCTCTTTGCACGGAGGTCAAGAAACCTTGTCTCTCCGCATCCCTCCCAGGCCCCTAACCTGAGCTGGACCCGCCCAGGGAGCTGGCTCCCAGGTGACCCCAGGCTTGGTCTTGTGCTCAGGCTCTTGCTGCCTCCACCTTTCCTCCCGGGACCCAAGCTCCTACCCGGGCTCCTAATTCCCCTAACGGCGTGCTGGCCGGGGTGGTGTGGGCCGGTGAGCCCGGGTTTTAGAGTCAGGCTGACCTGGATGTGAACCCTGACTCTACCCCTTTCTGACCTTCATCGGGTGACTTAGCCTTTCGGAGCCTCCATTTCCTCATCCATAAAATGGGAATAACACAGTATCTAAAACTGGAACTGTTTCAGGAGTAGTGATAACTTCTGTAAAATACCCATCCCCTGACAAGTAAGTCCTGTTTTGTCATCATCATCAGCCATTGGGTCCCCGGAGCCCCTCCAGCTGCGTCCGTCCACTGCTTCTCACAGTCGCACAGAACAAAACCAAGGCTGCCTGGCACTGAGACTCTGCTTCCCAGCGTGCGCGCACGCGCACACACACGCACACACACACACACGTACACATGCATGCACACCCACACACGCGCACGCACTCTCACACATACACGCCTACCACACGCCCTCGCTCTCTCATTCCGTGCAGGGTGTCACCCTACTCTAGAGCTAAAAGTGAAAAATGACATTAAATGCCAAGCGCCCAGGCTCCAAGAGTGAAAAGGCCCCCCTGCTGCAGGGTTGGTGCCAAGGCAGCCCTGGCTCAGGACAGCGAGTGGTGCCATGACGGGGAGTGGAGGAGGCCTGCGGGAGCCAGGGGCCAGGGCTCTGCTGCTGACGGCCTCCGTGAGCTAAACAAGGAAAGGCGTTCGCCTTCCAGCTCCGGGTTAGGGAATTCTGGGAGAGGGACGACTGAGGAGCCCTGTCTCCCTGTTCCCTCCCAGGACCGCAGGG
>NW_005353503.1:146430-167726 GCF_000412655.1 Myotis brandtii | reverse complement strand
CAGAGTCTCCTGAAACACGGTGCAGGGCAGCTTAGGGCACTGCTTGCTGGGCCAGCCCCGGCCTGGAGCTGTCGCCCCTGCTCCCACCAGGAGAGGCAGCGTCTGCACTGCAAGTCCTAGAACCAGAGAAGCATCCAGACTCACCCAGAGGCTTCCAGGCCAGTGGTTCTCAAACTTTCCATCCAAAGACCACTTCTGTGGGCAAAAGACCTTGTGGGCAGCCATCCCACCTTGCACGCAGCTGACCCCAGAGTCCCAGAACATCCCAGCCCTGAGCCGCTCTGATTCATCTCAGCAGAGCAGCAACAGGGAGTAACGCAGAAGGGCTGGCATACCCTTGGGGGAGCGTGCCCAGCCTTTCTCCCATGCCTACCTCCCCGGGACCAACTCCTCAGGGAGGTCGGCCCACCCAGGGAATCTCCGCCAGGAGAGCAAGTTCCCAGGGAACTTGACCTGCACCGCCTCTTCTCTTATTCAGGAGGGACCCCTCCCACCAGAACCAGTCGATCCCACTCCAATGTTTGGGACTAACAGGGGCCCAGTGCAGCCAGGGGTCCTTGGGAGCTAGAAGAAAATGTCACATTGTCCAGCAGCTGCATGACTTTGGGCCGAGACTCTCTGAGCCTCAGTTTCCTTACCCATAAAATGGGTATGATTATAGCATCCATTTTACTAGCGAATATGCACACATAGGCCTGGCACAGAGAAGGCCCTCAAGGAGCATCATTTCCCTCCCTGCCCCCTTTCCTTTACATCTGTGGTTCTCAAAGTGTGTTCCACAGACAGCATGCTGGTGGCCCCACACTTCAGGCCAGCCTCAGAGCCACCAGCATGCTGACTGTGGAACACACTTTGAGAACCACGGATGGAGCTCTTCCTCGCACCAATTCTCAGAGGAAGGGGCCTTCACACAGAGGAGGCAGGGGAGGCAGGGGAGTGGGTCTGATCAGCCGGCCTCGATCTCTCTATATCAGGGGAGCAGGGGCCACTTCTGGAGGTTCCCCTGCCACAGGCAGGTGGCAGTGCCTGCCAGCTTGTCCCCTTAGACAGGGGCAGCTGAACTGGGTGCCCCCCTGTCTGGCCCTTCCTGGTAGTAGAGACGTGTTTTGTGGACCAGGTGATAAAACCCTCACACCAGCCTCCTCGCCCAGCACCTCTCCATCTGTCCCTCTCTGCCTCCGAGCCCCTCTTCTATTTCCCATCTTCCCTTCCCCTCCCCAGCCCTGCTCCACCTGCTCGGCCTTCCTTTCTGTCTCTCTCCCCACTTCCCTCTGGTCTTTCTCACACACACACACACCCTCTCTATTTCTCTCTCTGATTCTGGCTCTCTTTCTAATTGCTGCTTCTCTACTCCCTTGTCAGTCAGCATCCACCCCCTCCTGGGCTGTGAGCCCCCCGGGCCCCCGGAGGCCCCTCTCCCACACCCAGCTGGTCTGGTGGTTAATCAGCTGCTGGGACCCCAGCCCCTGGGAGCCCTCCGCAAGCTCTGCTCACTCAGCCCGGTGCTCATCTTCCGGAAGCACCTGCAGGCTGTACCCCAAGCCCAGCTCCCTCCCCTGTCCCGGTGGGTAAGGACCCTCCCTCTTACCAGGAGAGGAGAGGGGAGGAGTGGGGAGGGTCTGCGTGAGGCCAGCCGAAAGCAGAGGCCAGAGCGGAGGCTGGAGGCTGGCCGCTGCAGCTGGTGAGCACACGCAGAAAGTGAGGATTCGCTAAAGCTACTCTGAGGAGGCTGAGAGGAGGCCGACATCCAGCAGTGGGAGCCGTGGAGGGGAAGGGGGTGAGGGGATGGGAGAAGGGAGGAGCGGGGGACAGAGGAGGGTGAGTGGTGAGAAGAAACCAGGCCAGAGAGAGGAAGGGAAGGGAAAGTGCCCCGCCCCTCTGACTCCTGTTAACAGCCCCTACCTCTAGGCCCCATGCTGCTCACAAAGTCCCGGGAGCCACTGAGGCTCCAGCCTGGATGGGAGCAGGGCCAGCTGCAGAGTGGCCCAAAGTGCCTGAGTCCTTGCGGAGGGACCGGGCCCTCTGTCCCCAGCCAGGCTGGATGCACGGTGGCGGGAGTGGGAAAGGGCCAGGACTCGAGGCCCCTCTGCAGAGCTGGCGGAGGGTCTGAGGACTCCAGCCAGAGATGTCTGGGCACCTACCCGCTGGACACAGCCGGCATGGGTTTGCCCGTCCTGGAGTTCAGGCTAAACGCTCCTATCCTGTGCGGAGAGGAAGAGAGCAGGTCGTGAGCCAAGCTCCCTGTCCTGAGAGGCCAGAGCAATGGCTTCTGGATTCGTGGAGACAGGTTTCTGTCCTGGATCATACATCAAGGTAGGACCAAAAGGCACAGGTCTTCTCCCAAAACCTGGTTGTAAAGTCCTGGGTGACGCTACCTCAGGGGTTCTCAAAGTGGGGTTCCGGGCCAGCAGCATCTGTACCGCCTGGGAATGTGCTAGAAAGGCCCCACCGTCTTTGTTTACCAAGCCCTCCAGGGGGTGTGAGGCCCCTGCAGCCTGAGAACCACTGCGCACCTCTCTGAGCCTCGGGCCCAGGCTGCGGAGGGGGAAGTGCGGAGGGATCCCACGGGGTCACAGAAGCAACGCTGTCTGGCCCAGAACAGAGGCCTGGTGATCGGAGCTGCCCACAGGCCGGGCCAAGACAACCCCTGCCCTTAGGCACTGGGCCCTTCGGTGGACAGAAGAGGTCCCCTCCTCCAGCAACACCGAACATCTCCCAGCCCCACGGTTTAGATCTGCTTCTCCTGAAGGCACAGCTCCCCAGGCCCACCTACTCAGGTCTCCCTCAATCTCCCCAAGGCGCGCCCTTCACCTGAGGTGGACCAGGTGACAGCGGATAGAAACCTGACGCAAGTGACTCATGGGCTTTTGACCCGGGCAGTTGGGAGTTGAGAGGGGCAGACGCACACTCACTCCTGGGTTCCCACATTCTATAAGCGTCAGAGCCCCCCTAACCTGAGTTTGCTCCCTGTTTTCAACAAATGATAGCTGTTATCATTATTTTCTGTGAGCCCAGAGGAGGTGACCTTTTGGGGGACAGGGAGGCCTTTCTGGGGGCCCTGAAGTTACCCACAGTTACTGGGGAGTCAGAGACAGGGCCTTGGAGAGAGACCCCCCGCCCCCCGCACACACACTCATAATAACAGCTTCTGCAATTACTGATCATGTGAGGGGACAGCAGCCAGTGTGGACTTGGCAGAAGCAAGTTGGGGCTGATGCCCCGCCCAGCCTGATCCCCCTCTCCTGCCCACCCTGCCCATGACCTGGGTGCTTATGCCAGTTTTCAGGCCTCTCTTGCCTGGGCTCGGCTCCTGGCGTTTCCTGAGAAATGGGGACAAGAGAGGTCACCCCCACCACCTGGCCACCCTCAGACTGCGCCATGAGAAGCCTTGGGTCTCCATCCCAGAGCCTGCTCAGAATAACGGCTTCCCCCTGCAAACACTAAGACCCTTTAATGCAGGCCGTCCCGTCAGGGGCAGCGTGAGATAGGGAGGGCCTCACCGTACCCAGCTCCGGCCCACACCGAGGGTGGACAATCTGAGGACATGCTATGTGAGTAGAACCCTCCAATCAAACAAACCCCAGCTCTCCCACTTCCTAGCTGTGTGGCCTTGGACAAGTTACTTCCCCTCTCTGGGCTTGGGTTCTTCCCCTCTACGAGGAAAGGGCTGGGGGACTAGATAGCATCCCAGGGCCGTCCTAGCAATATGGGGCTCTAATAACCAGCTGGGGTTCCTCCAAGGTAACTAGTCAAAAGCCCTGCAAGGGGAGGGCCCATGGGGTATCTTACTCCTCGCCCCTTCTCGCAGCCTGCCCTCCGCAGGGCTGGGCAGGAAGTTGGCCCATCACTGAAGAAGGAACCCAGACAGGCCCACTCTCCTCTACACTTACGTGAGGGGCTTCTCCAGGCGGCTCCCGGGGGACCCCACAATCTCTCCGAGGGTGCAGAAGGCCTGGCCCAGGAAATCCTGCACATTGGGGTACAGAAAAGACCAGTGTCGCCCACTCTGCTCACAGCCATCCAGCACCCCTTCCCCGCCGCCCCCCGGAAGTGTGATGGCTCTGAAACGACAGGACCCGCATCGGACCCACACACTCTGTCACAGGGAAGCAGGACTGGCTCGGACTGGCATTTAAGAGACTTGTAGAATCGCTGGACATTGACAGGTGGGACTCACGTGTTTGGATAAGTCAGGGCTCTTCGAGTCAACGTCGTATCTGCAGAAAACACAGAGGTGGTGAAGGGGTCCTGCCCAACCCGGTCCCAGTCAGGACTCCTGCGCCCAAAACACGGGCTCTGATCCCAGGAAAGCTTGGACGGGGGAGAGGCCAATGGGGTCCTCCCTGTCACCTGGGGAGAAAAGGGCTGCCAGAGCTGGAGCTAGACTTGTCCCCAAGATCTCTCCTCAACCCCCCGTATCCCCGCCAGGTCAGGTGGCTGCTCAGTGCCTCCCACTTAACAGAACAATGGGGGTGCTTTGTCCCCTCTCCCACCTCCCTTCCTCTCCCGATGAGGCTGGACTCCAGCTAATAGTCACCTTTATCCCAGGCCAACCCGGGCTTCCTCTAACACCACTGCCCCCCTTCCCTGGAAAGGGGACCCCCTGTCGGACCATAGGTCCTGCGGCCCCACCTTCCAACACCGCTTCCTCCCCAGCTCCATCCTCGGCACCAGCTTCCACTTACAGGTCGAAACGGAGGTTCTGCTTCTCCTCGAAGAAGTAATCCACAATGAATTTGCGCACGAAGTCGGGGTTGAGAGTGTTGTCGATGACCTCGGTGCGTCCGTACTGCAAGAGGAGACGGGGCGTGGACCTCGGGGCCAGGCTGGCGGCGCAGGTCCCACCCTCCTTCCCTGGCGGATTCCGGTTAGGTGTGTCCTTATTTGACGCCCCCATGTAAGTGCAAGGGCAGAGACAGGGACAGTGGGGTCAGGTCCCGCCTCCTGGCATCCACGCCCTTGCGCAATCCCTCCCCTTGAATGTGGGCTGGACCTCATGGCTCACTTCTAATGAACAGACTAGAGTACAGGTCACTTCCAAGTGACCAGGTCACTTCCAAGATTATGTTATAAAGGACTATGACTTCCGTCTTGGGCACCCTCTTCTCTCTAGCTGGCTCACCTTGATGAAGGCAGCTGCTGTGTTGTGAGCTGCCCTATGGAGAGGCCCATGTGATAAGGAACTAAGGACGCCAACCCACCCCTAAGAATCGGAATCCTACCAACAACCACTGACAACTTAGACGTGGACCCTGCCCCAGCTGAACCTGGTGATGATCGAGGCTCTGGCCAACACCCTCGACTATGGCCTTGTGAGGTAGGGGATCCCACAAAGCTGCCTCCAGATTCATGACCCTATTGTTTCAGTGGCTAAACCCTGGGCTAGTTTGTTACGCGGCGGTAGATAACTAATACACAGACTTGACTTTCTTGGTATCCCCTGCAGCATATATTCTAGAATTTTTCACACATTAGACACTCAATAATTGAACCCCCTTAAACTCCCCCAAATGACGTAGGGAATTCACTTCCCGTTTCTGGGCATCTGAATCACTTGGAGGGTTTGTTAAAACAAGAGTCAGGCCTCACTCCCAGAGGTTCCGATTCAATCGGCTTAGGGTGGTGCCTGAGAATCTGCATTTCTAAAAAACGCAGCTGATGCTGCCCCTGCTGGTGCAGGCACCGCCCTTTGAGAACCCTGGAGAGTGACACTGTGGTCCACGGGGCCCTGAGTTCCCAGGAGTCTCCCAGGCCTGGGAGGCGGGCGGTGTGGGCTGACCCCAGGCCACCAATTCCATCAAAGCAGCTCTTTTACATCTGCTCAGTCACTGGACATTTTTTGTGAGATTTCGTTTCAAAAAGGGTCATGGATAAAGATAAAGTGTGTGAGCCCCATACTCTACCCTCCACGACAGGAGGGCACAATATTCTCCAAAGTACACAGCATGGGCTGACCCCAGGCCACCAATTCCATCAAAGCAGCTCTTACGTCTGCTCAGTCACTGGACATTTTTTGTGAGATTTTGTTTCAAAAAGGGACATGGATAAAGATTAAGCGCAGGAGCCCCATACTCTACCCTCCACAACAGGAGGGCACAATATTCTCCAAAGTACACAGTGGGCAGATGCACAATAAATATTTTAAATAGCTTGTTAATCTTTCTTAACATATAAACTTGTTGTTAGACTTGGGCAGTAATTACCAAAATACAAAAATCAATCCTGAGTACTCGTCCTCCTTGATGGGGCTCTGCCACCCAGAAAAATGCCAGCACGGGGGCCCCTCTCACGTGTGGTGGGCAAGGTCCCCGTTATCGGGGCAGAGCCTAGTGTCCCCTTCTACCCTGAGAGGAGTTAGAAACCTGCAAAGAGAACCGCCCCTCAAGGCAGGGTGGGCCCTCTGAGGGGCACTAGATTGGCAGTTTTGTCCCTAAGTCTAACCACTCTCCTGTCCTGTCAATCCCATCAGCTAACTCTCCTGTGCTGTGGCCGTGGACAGGACTCGCCGTTTCTCATCTTGACCACTGCCTCCTCGTTGGTCACCATGGGGGCCAATGGCTGAAGTTTGAAGACTCAACTCCCGGAAGTCCTGCTCTCCAACTCCCACCCCTCCCCTCCGCTCCCATGATCTTCCTCACGTCCCTATCGCTGCACTCACCACATCCCCTGACAATAATCTACTGAGGCTCTTTCCACCCCTATGTCCGGGGTCACACAGCTAATGATCGCTGTCTTCAAGGCGCGAGCCCAGGCCTTCTGGACATCTCTCTGAGCCACGTTGCGCTACAGGGGCAAGGGCAGCAGGAGCACACAGTAGGCACTCAGGAATTGTTGAATGAAGTGAGGCTGAGTGAGGAAATGGATGAGTGGGCTTGAGTCCTGACTTCATCATAAGCTAATTGTGTGACTTGATCAGAGCCTTTGAGAGCCTGTTTCCTCAGCAGAAGATGGAGAATACTACTTGTCTTGCTTCCTTCTTAAAGTTATCCGATCAATTCAGTTATTAATTGAATGAACAGCTGTGAAGCACTTGTTATGGGCCAGGCAGTGTGCTGGGTGCTGAGCTACAAACGTAAACGGAACGTGAACCCTGTACCTAGGGGCTTCTCTGTCACTGGTGGGACGACTCATAAACAAACACCTGCAATACAGAGCGCTAACGGTGCCAACCGCTGCATACAGGGCCGACGGCAGGTCCTCCCCTGCGGCTGCACATGAGAATCGCTGGGGACGTGTGAGATATGGAAACGTGCGGAAAAGCAGATTCCTGGGTGCTCCTCGCCACACACTAGTCCAGTTGTCTGACTTCACAGAGGTCCGCACCTTCCATCATCTATGAGATGCCTTACAGCTCTGTGAATTGTGGAAGGCGTAGAGCAGTGGTTCTCAACCTTGGCTGCACATTAGAATCACCTGGGAATCTTTTTAAAATCCTGATTTCTGGGCCTCATCCTCCGGAAATTCTGTTTCTTTGTTATGGGGTGGGGCCACAACATTAGTAACAAAGAAACAGAATTTCCGGAGGATGAGGCCCAGAAATCAGGATTTTAAAAAGATTCCCAGGTGATTCTAATGTGCAGCCAAGGTTGAGAACCACTGGCGTGGAGTAATGCAAATGATTCTTGTCCGAAGAAAAACAAATAAATGTAGTAAAGTGGTATGCAACTGCTTATTTGATTATTACCCTCTGGCTATTGACCAGCTTTGCATGTATTTATAAATTCTTTTCAGCATTCCTGATTGGCCATATGTGTGTGTTATTTGAATTACAGTAAGTCCTCACTTAACGTCATTGGTGGGTCCTGTGACTTTAAGAGAAGTGATGTATAATGAAACTAATTTTACCACAGGCTAATGGGTGTAAACAAGAGTTACGTTCCCATGGCACCTCATCAAAATTATCACAAAATGACATTGAAAAGGGACCTCAGTTGAGGACCTGCTGTATTTGAACTAGTTGTAACTCTTACTGGTTCCCTCATTAATTAACAAGTTAAATCTTTGCCATGTGTTCATTTTATATTTGTATGGGATTAATGATTTTACTTTTTAAAAATGTATCCTTTAATAGGAGCTTTTTAAAAACACCCATACTCAACCCCCCACCCCCCCAGACCGATTAAACCCAGATCTCCATGGGCGGGGCCTGAATGACTGTTTTTCAAAGTTTCCTAGGTGATTCTAATGTGCAGATGGAGCTGAGACCCAGTGCGGGAGGAAGAAAACGAACATTTACTGAGCCCCCACGGAAGCTCCGTAGACAAGCAGGTCATCATCCTATTTGGTTCTCACAAAGACCCTGAGTTATTACCCACTGTACAAGTGAGGAAACGGAGACACAGAGAGGTCTAGTGACTTGCCCAAGTCCACCCACACAGGCAGAGCTGGGATCGAAACCCAGGTATGTCTAGCTCCAAAGGCCATTACACAGGGGTGGGCAAAAGTAGGTTTACAGTTGCGAGTCCATGAAACAGTTTATTGTTGTACGATTATTTATAAATTATTGTATCATTTTCTACAGGAACAACTGTAAACCTACTTAGGCCCACCCCTGTGTTTTTTTTTATTTCATCTAACTGGCCGGAGCCTTTAAGCATTATAAAAATCAAAGATGAGTTTTACTTCATAGGCATTTACAGAAGCACCACTGTGGACAAGGCAACCGGGAGGACTTTGAGTTGAATAAGACTGGGTTCCTGCCCCATCGCCTAAATTCAATCTAAATCTTATCATGTCTGACCCTTGTTCCAAAAGAGTTCCTGCATTTGCCTCTCCTGCTCTTTCTAATTCTTCATACCTCCTGTCTTCAGACAAAAGGAAAATTTCTCCTAAAGGCAGAATCTTCCAGGTAAACACCCCGTTTCAAGAGAATCCTCCGTTAAACTGGGCCATTCCTCTCCTTCAGTGCATTGCCTCCTCCCTCAGACACCTGTAACCCCCCACCCCCACCCACCCTCCCCGCAAGCAGGACTCTGGATACAGCCCAGTGCAGACGGAGCCAGCATTCTTTGTGCACCCGTCTCTCCGCCAGCAAGGAAAACACCCATTAGGGGAGATGACAGCTGCTTTTAAAATGGCACTTGAAGCTGCAATAGAGGGGAATTCCCTGGAGATGGATCTGCTGCTGGAGAAGAAAATGGAGTTCCCCTGGAAACAGGACAGGGAGGGGGACTCCGAGGGCCCCCATGTCTCCTAGAGCGGGAAAGGGGGTGGTGAGCCGGGCCGGGCAGTGATGAATTACCAGGACGCAGGGGTAATTAACATGTGCACTGGCACAAAGGCCTGTGCAGCCTACAACCCAGGGACTTACTAAAGATGGTTTACAGCTTTCATTACTTGAGCTAATAACAAAGGAAATACATGCGGAAACTTGGATTTTTAAAATTCCAGGAAGCCACCGGGTCCCTGTCAGGCCCAATTTACACCCCTATTAATGCTGGTAGGAACACAACTGAACTGATGTTAAAAAAAAAAAAAAATCAATGCGGCTTATTTCATCCTACACAGAAGTGTTGAGTTTTCCAGCAGGAAGGGCTCGGAGCAAGGAGGTGTTAGCAGTGGGGAGCACACAAAGGCATGTGATCTGTGTACTTGGAAAGGAGGGGCCGGTGGGTGAACCCCTCGCCACCTGTGAGCAGAGCCGAGCTAGCCCGGAACACTCCCAGCTCCTCAGAAACACCCGTCGCTCCTCCCGGTCCTTTCTGAGCCCCTCTGTCCACACTCCGGGGTCTGAGGATATGAGGGGCCTCACACGGCTCACAGTCTGGGGCACAGGCCACCAAACCCGTAGCACAGGAACTCTCAGACCAACAAAGCCGAAGAGAAGGCCCCAAATCTTTGTTTCATCAAGTAAGTCTGGTGCAGAGGGCCCTAGGGTCTGTGTGCGTAATTGGGGAAGGGACTGTGCAATCCAGGAGGTGGGGGGGCCTCCCTGACCTCGGGGACCCGGGGCAGCCCCCCAGGGGGAGAAAGAAAGAAAACACAAATGAGAAAAGAGCCTGGAAATCAGGGTTTTCGCCCTCTGAGAAGCTCACTTCTTATCCGGGGCAACGAACCCCAGTGGGAGCCCCTGACATGCTCCGAGGGCTCCGGGAACCTCCTGACTAGCCCGGGGAATAGCAATTAAGCAGCATTAATTACATGCCATTGGTTCCAGCCATACCCACAAAGGGGAGGCAGACTTGAAACTTCTCTGAGAACTAAATTAAATGGCTCCCGGGAGCGCCGCCTCACACAGGTGTTGGGGATTATGGGGGCAGGAGGGCAGCTGTCCTTCCGAATTGCCCTGGGACAAGGGCTGGTGCAGGGCTGAGAGAGAGAACCCAGGTCAGGCAAGTGAGGCAAGCGACCACAAGGAACCTGGAGGTTTCCCAACATCCGTCTCAACGCCCGCCAATGCCCAGAGCCAGGGTGGTGCAGAGGGGTAGCCGGGCCAGGGCCCCGGGACCCCCACCGCCCACGGACTGTTGCTCATTATCTACGTGAGACAATGTGGAACCCTGAGAGGCTGCATGTCCTCATCGCTGACAGAGCAAACCATCCCTGCTTCCGAGGGAGGGGGAAGGGCATGTGCCCGGAGCCCTGTGCCGCGTCTGCTGCAGAGTAGGCCTCCAGTACCTGTAATAACCTGTAATAGCCGCCCTACTGTGTGCCAGCCACCACGTGTTTCCCATATATTAACTCGTTTCATCTTCACAACAATCCTATGAGGCTGTACTATTATTATTCCATTTCACAGATAAATTAACTAAGATAAAACTCAGAAACATCGAGGGACTTGCCCAAGGTCACACAGCAAGTGGGTGGCAGGGAGAGGATGTGAACACAGGCAGATCTGGCTCCCAATCAAGGAGGAGCTGAGGTGGTCACTAACCAAGAAGAGGATAATGCTATGCATGAGGCTGGAACTCTGCCCCAGCCAGTCTCATGGATAGTATGAGACTGCCCGGCCTCTGAACTTCTTCGGTGCCTACTGTGCCTTCCACCTTATTGTCTCTTCCTGTGGGGTCGGGGTGGTTCTCCAGGTCAGGTGGCACAGGTGTGTGTCCCTGACCTGTACCTCGGCTCACCACCATCCCCCTCCACCCCCTACACACACACACACACACACACACACACACACACAGTCCTGGTCCCCCCAGTAATTTCCATAAACTTTCATTGATTAACAAGTTGACCTTCAGCCTAGAGATCTCAGAGCCGAAGGAACTAAATCCTCTCAAGCAATGAGAAAAGAGAGGCAGGGAATGGGGTCGGGGGTTCTGACGAGGTCACACTGCTAATTAGGAAAAGGCTGTGACAGAGCTGAGGTGGCAGCAGCGCCCTGCTCTCCCAGATGCCTGTCAACGCCGCCTCGGGTTCTTCCTTCCATCAAATCCTCCCCCCCCCTCCTCCTCCTCCTGCATTGTATCACGACTTCTCCTCTTTGAAACACTTCACTCATCCGTGGTCTCTTTTAATCCCCACTGACCTGGTGCACCCATATTATTGCCATTCCCGCCCCCCTTACAGACAAAGGAGCAGAGCTCCAGAGGGAGGACCTGCCAGCGCCCCAGGGGTGGGGGCGGGGCCAGGCTGCCCGTGACAGTCACCTGGTCCCCTGCTCAGTCATGAGTGGTGGCTCTGCAAGCCTGACCGATCCTAATGTGCCCTTTTGGTGTATGGGATGACACTCTGCCTTCTTACCAATTACAGCTGGTGAAGCTTTGGCTCCTGCCATGCAAAGCGCCCGTGGCTGTGCCGGCCCAGCCGGAGGTGGCGAGGACTGAGGGCTCTCCACCTCGCAGCTGCCACACTTCCCAGCCGAGCGCCCTGTCATATACTATTGACGGCTCCATCACTGGGACTCTAAAGCCCGGCCCAGCCCTTCTTGAATTATGTTCGTCGAGATTAAAATGAAAGGCCAGAAAGACACCTACTTAAACAGACAGGAAGAGGGCATGTGCTTGCTCTAGGAACAGGGCCGGTGGGTGCCCGGGTGAGGAGGAGGAGGCCGAGGGCAGCTGGAAGGAGGGCCGGGTCTCGGCGAGGGCACAGAGGGCCTGCTTCCATGCCAGGGCCTGTTTGTTTCTGTGCCAGGGCTGCCACACTTGGGTCTAGAACAGCCGTGGGCAAACTACAGCCCGCGGGCCGGATCCGGCCTGTTTGAAATGAATAAAACTAAAAAAAAAAAGACCGTACCCTTTTATGTAATGATGTTTACTTTGAATTTATATTAGTTCACACAAACACTCCATCCATGCTTTTGTTCCGGCCCTCCGGTCCAGTTTAAGAACCCATTGTGGCCCTCGAGTCAAAAAGTTTGCCCACCCCTGGTCTAGAAAGTTCTCCCAGGACCCTGTAGCCCCCCTTGTAGAGTGGGGAAACCGGCGGGTGAGGAAGGGCTCGCCCGGAGGGGCACAGGGAGAGCAGGCTCGCTGGCCTGCGGCCTCCCAGACCAGCCGCTGTCTTAGGCCTCGGGTGAGGACGGGCAGCGGTGAGACCTGCCCAGCGCCCGGCCCTGGACGGAGGAGGTTCCCTCTGCCTGAGGCCAGCAGCAGCCGGTGAAAACTTACCAAGCTCCTGATGAAAGACTTCCTGCCTAAAAGCCTGTTCCTAATTAGCCTTTGTTCCGGATAATCTGTCAGATCTCAGCTCCTGGGGAAAGAACCCTTTTACCAACGAGCCTGGCTGCCACGCTGCTGGCAAACCCCCTCCACCAGCCTCCCCTGGTGGCTGCACCACTGAGCCCTGGGTCTGGCCGCAGATGTGGGGGGAGGGCCCTGAGCAAGCCCCTCCCTAAAGGCACCCCTAAAAGTCTCTAGCTCCCAACAAGGACCCCAGGATGTCTGATACCACCAGTGGTTCCTTTCACCCCAGGATATGTTTTTATTGATTATAGATAGAGGATGGGAGGGGGAGGGGAAGGGAGGAGGAGAGAGAGGGGGAGGGGGAGAGGGAGAGGAAGAGCAATGTGAGAAACATCCATCAGTTGCCTCCCATACATGCTCCTACTGAGGATGTTACCCGAAACCTAGGTACACATGCTGACCGGGAATCACACCCACAACCCTTTGGTGTACAGGACAACGTTCCAAACAGCTGAGCCACAGCCAGGGCTGGCTCGGGCTTATAAGAAGAGCCATTGTTGAGCGTTGTCTGCGCCAGGCACTGTCCATGAAGGAGTCATCTCCTCCCAGCAGGTCCTAAGCCCACACACTTGCCCCAAAGCCCAGCTGGGAAGGCGGCAGCTGGATTTGGACCCATCACCTCGGCTTTGGAGCCCACGCTCTCAACAGCTCAGCCACACGGTGATGTGCCCTGAGCGCTGCCACGAAGGAGTAAATAGATGGATCGGCCGCCGAGGGACCTGGCCTGGAACCTCAGGGTTACTAGGACAGCACACGCCTTCCTCCAGATGGAGTCTCTGGCTCCTCTAATGTTCTACCCACAAGCAGCAAAGGCCTCTGGCCGAAGTGGGCGGTGCAGAGAAACATCCATCAGTTGCCTCCCATACATGCTCCTACTGAGGATGTTACCTGAAACCAGGTACACACGCTGACCGGGAGTCACACCCAAAAACCTTTGGTGTAAGGACGACGCTCCAAACAGCTGAGCCACGGCCAGGGCTGGCTCGGGCTTCTTATAAGAAGAGCCATTGTTGAGCGTTGTCTGTGCCAGGCACTGTCCATGAAGGAGTCATCTCCTCCCAGCAGGTCCTAAGCCCACACACTTGCCCCAAAGCCCAGCTGGGAAGGCGGCAGCTGGATTTGGACCCATCACCTCGGCTTTGGAGCCCACGCTCTCAACAGCTCAGCCACACGGTGATGTGCCCTGAGCGCTGCCACGAAGGAGTAAATAGATGGATCGGCCGCCGAGGGACCTGGCCTGGAACCTCAGGGTTACTAGGACAGCACACGCCTTCCTCCAGATGGAGTCTGGCTCCTCTAATGTTCTACCCACAAGCAGCAAAGGCCTCTGGCCGAAGTGGGCGGTGCAGCAGGAGTCGCACATCCACAGTCGGCCCTGAGGCACCACATCCAACTTGGAGCTAGGAAAGGCCACTCTGGAAGTCCATGCCTGGGCGATGGGAGGAGCCCGAACCAGACCGCCTCACACCCAGCCCTGCTGCTTTCTAGGCGGAGTCACTGGGCAAAGAAAGCAAAGACCCCTTGAGCCTCTGCTTCCTCTCCTAGGGTGTGGGGAGGCCAAGGGGGGGGGTGCTGCTGCTGATGTGGGGGCTGCACAGGGCGGGAGGAAGGTCAGCTGCCCTCCTACCGGAGGAGCGTGGCTCGGGGGACAGAGCCTCCTCCGCTCTGTCTGGTGGTAGAACACAGTCCCACTTCTTACCCGTACTGGGCAGAGCCAGGCCCCGTGCTGACTCTGTCATTTAGTCCCCCCACAGCCCAATGAGCAGGCATTGGAGCCCATTTTACTGAGGAAAACGAAGGCTCAGCCCGGCTGGTGTGGTTCAGTGGCTGAGCGTTAACCCATGAATCAGGAGGTCATGGTTCGATTCCCAGTCAGGCCACATGCCAGGTTGCAGGCTCGATCCCCAGTGGGAGGCATGCAGGAGGCAGCCAATCGATGTTTCTATCATCCCTCTCTTCCTCTTTTTCTAAAATCAATAAAAAACATATTTTTTAAAAAACAACAACAAAATACTAAGGCTCAGAGAGGTTAAGGGAAGGGGCAGAGTAAGGGTTTGAAGGGACACGGGACAGTGGCCTCACTGTGCCACCGAGGGTTCTAAAGCCCCAGCATTAAGAATAAGTGCCCAGGACTTATTTGCTCCCCAAGCCAGGCCTTGACTTCTGGCTCCTGAGGACAGAGAGTTAGGGCCCTGAACATTCAGCTGCATGATGAGAGCAAAGACCCCTAAAGGCTGCCCACGGGAGCCATGGCTCAAGAGGGGCCACTCTGTGGGGGCAAACTCCTCTCTTCCTCTCTGCAGAACAGGGAGAGTCCCGACGCCGACCACACGCTCCGTGGAGTGTGCCCCGTCTCCTGCTTTGGGCTTGAGCAATAACAACGGCCCATTCGTTATTGTGAACATTTTGATAAAGGTCCATGTCGCACGGCTGGGCCCAGGCCCTGTGCTATTCATCAGGGACCCTAAATTGGGCTCACAGCCTGGTGGGCAGAGGGTCATTTTATTTCAAACTCTTGGCCATTGGACAAGCAGGATCCCCCCTGCCCTTGCCCACCCAGGTCTCATGCCAGGATCTCCACAAGACCACACTGTCTTTCTACTGCTGCCTTTTCCCCTGCAATCCACTCCACACACAGTGGCCAGCGGTTTCCTTCTGAGATACAAACTAGGCTGCACCACGCCCCTGCTCAAAACCCTCAAGTAGCTTCCCGTCACACTTAGCGCAGCGTCTGAGCTCCGACACGGCCCGTGACGCCCTACAGGGTCCGCCCCTGCCGACCTCTGTGAGCACATCACCCACTGTCTTCGCTCCTCACACCACTCAACCTATATGGCCCTCCTGAGCTGACCTCTCACCTCCTTCCAACACTCTGGGCCACAGTCCGATTGAGTCTCCCATCTCGTGGGCACACGGGGCATTCTCACCTCTGAGCTTTGCGCATGTCAGGCCCCATTCCTGCAGGGCCCTTTCTTTCTCCCACCACCCTCCAAGTGCCACCTCCTCCAGGGAGCCTCCCCAGCCCGCCTGGACCTCTCCCTGCTGTGAAGCGCCGAGAATTCACCTCTGTACCAGGCTGGCCCCTGGTCTGAAACTTGGGGCTTCCTAGAGGATCTGTTCTAATACACTTATCAAGATGAAGAAAGCGAGGCTTTTAAATCCTTCTATGTCTGAGGGTGGTCTCCCCAGCTCCCCGTAAGGTCCCTGAGGGCAGGGAACTCCCTGCCTTACACCCTGGAGGATAAGTGTCTTATTCAAGTTACTTCTCTCCTCTTGGCCTCCATGCTCCTATCTATAGAATGGGTTGCCGGAGATAAAGTGTGTAAACTGCCTGGTACATTGTCTGCGCCCAGGGCCCATCAGCGATACTAACATGAGCTATCTTTTATCAAGTGCCTGACTCCTCCAGCTTATCCTATGTTATCTCTAATCCGTAGGCAATCCAGCAGGTAGATATTGCTCATTGCCCACTTCACATGTGAGGCTCAGAGAGGGTACGTGTCTAGTACAAGGCAACACAGCTCTCAGTACCAAGGTCCCGACACAACCTCTATAAGGCAGGCTTGTCTGACTCCCAAGAGCTGCCCAAGACGCGACCATCCTCTGGCTCAAGGGGGAGAGAACCCTGGCTTCCCAGCCATGTCGCCTGGGCCAGTTTCTTCGCTCGTCTGGGTCTGGGGATAACCTGTACCTGGCCACAGAGCTGCCATAAGGATTAGGGACGATGGGTAGGAGATGCCAGGCACACGGCAGTCATCAGAAAAAGATGCCTGTTGTTACAGAGCAGATGTTCTGAACCTCTTGGTTGACTCTGTTCTTAAGCAAGCGGAGTCATTGAGAGCAATCTCGGCTACTGGGAGAGGGTGTCGGGGGCTCAGAGAGCTGGAGACAGCAGCCGGACGAAGGCCGGACGGGGCGGGAGGCTTTCCTCTGCAGGAACTGAGTGAGGCGGGAAGGCCACCGTATGCCTGGACGCAGCGGAGGGACAGGGCAAGGGAAGGGGCGGGGAACAGGCCAGGAGGCAGGCGGGGAAAGCCTGGAGCCAAATAGTGTGGGTCTTGTTTTATTGTTTATATTATTTTAAATTATTTTTTAAGTGAGTTTCGTCCATCCTAGGCATGGGAGTTACATTTGAAAGACGCTAACTGGGAGGCCTCACCTCAATACGTGACCTCATGGGCGCTGGAGAACCCTGTTAACAGAGGGAAGCGAGCGATGATTTTTCACAGCCAGCGGGAAGGGTGGAGAGACGCGGATGGCCAGAAGCGTGAACAAGCACTCAGCACTCGCACAGCAGGGTGTGAGAACCTGCAGACACCGCGCACGGCCTCACACCTTGGGAGTGTGTCTGGGCTGCTGACGCCCTGGGTCTCCCTCGCCCGAGGCTGGGGCGGCCTGATCCTCACGGACGAGGGAGCATCGTCCCAGGCTGCCTCCAGCGAGCTGCTGGGCAAGAGGCAGGCTGGGATCTCACTGAGCTTATGAGGACAGGAGTGTGACTGGGGGCCACTTGCTCAGATTACATTAGAGCCTGACCTAACCATTAGACCACGTGAAATTGCCAACATTGTCAAACTGCAGGTCCGTGTGGTTCCCCCTAACCTGCTGGTGCAGGTGGCAGAAGTCGGCCCGGTGTGAGGCTGTGCGGAGCAGAGCTGTGCCTGTGCCATCTCTGACCGTGGGTGGCTGCTGGCATCGGCCCTGAAGGCCCGACCGCTGTGGGCAGCCAACGGAGCTAGATGGCTTCCTAACCGGTGTGAATCCCAACCCTGCCCTGAGCTGCGTGGCCTCGCACAAGTCGCTTCAACTTCCCCAGCCTCAGTTTCCGCCTGTGACCCGGGCCAACCACCTCCCCTCCGGCCACCGCAGCATCGGTATGAGCCAGCAGAGCACGCACAAGGGCCGAGTGAGGGGTTCCTTCCTAATGACCTCTGTGAGGGTCCCCAAGTGGGGAAGGTTCTCACACCAGGCTAGGGAGTTGACTCATCTCGAGGTGGAGCCCTGAGCTGTGGTTTGGGAGCCGCTGGAGCCAGGGAAAGCCTTTTCTGGGCAGGAGGAACTAGAGGGAGAGGGAGAGAAGGGACGCTGCCTGCCCCGGGGGGGGGGGGGGGTGGGCAGAGAAGAGGGGGAAGATGATCTTCAGAGCCAGAGCAGGGAGCACGTGGGGTCTGGAGAGGGCAGGAGCCAGAAAGGCCACCACCCAGAGGCAAGTCCCAAGGGCAGGCTGAGAGGAGATGCCCCAAAGCCCACCAGGAGGGGACGGAGGCCCCGGAGAGGCAGGGAACGGGGATCCCACACTATCGGCGGCCACCCATCCTGGCAGCACGGCGCCAAGGTGCACCGCTCTGTTGGGCATGACAGTGATGACAGCGATGACAGCGATGACAGCGATGACAGCGATGACAGCGTCCCTGGGTCCAGCCGGTCCCGCCAGAGCCCCTGATGAGCGTCCCTCCCCACACAGGGTTGGGCTACTTCCTGCAGCCCCTCTTCTCCTCTGGGCTGGACAAGTGGACGGTGCAGGACACACAGCCCGGGGTTCTACAGGAAGCCTGAGTGTTAGGAGTGCTGCCTGGCGCTCTGAGCCCCTCCTGAGGGCAGGCTTGGTGTGGGCCACAGGACCTCGCGTGTGGCCACTTCCGCGGTGACGGAGCGCCCACGTGCTCAGCCTGGGCAACACCGCGTTGCCACGGACATTTCCAGGTGTTGTCAGAGCATTCTCTTCCCACGGTCTCCGAGCCCCATCTTACAGGTGAGAACACTGAGACTGGGGGAGAATCAATACCTCACCCAGGACACAGTAAATACCAACTGGGAGGGGAACAGGTTTGGGATCACATTCAGGGCTTCCTCTGACAAGGCATTTGACTGTTATTCACCATGTCCTTAGGGACGAGATGCAGAAAAGGGGATGGGTCGCCAGTTGTGTAGATCCCAGTGGCTGAACAAAGGTCACCTAGAGAACTAAGGTCAGTCTGGGGGGAGGTCCACAGGGAGGACCACAGACTCCAGGCCATGCAGCTGCTGGGTGGCCATGACAGCCACCCCTGGACCAGGGGACAGAGCCTAGATGCCGGACGCACAACTGAAACTCAACACACAGGGTTGGGCTACTTCCTGCAGCCCCTCTTCTCCTCTGGGCTGGACAAGTGGACGGTGCAGGACACACAGCCCGGGGTTCTACAGGAAGCCTGAGTGTTAGGAGTGCTGCCTGGCGCTCTGAGCCCCTCCTGAGGGCAGGCTTGGTGTGGGCCACAGGACCTCGACTGTGGCCACTTCCGCGGTGGTGGAGCGCCCACGTGCTCAGGCTGGGCAACACCGCGTTGCCACGGACATTTCCAGGCGTTGTCAGAGCATTCTCTTCCCACGGTCTCCGAGCCCCATCTTACAGGTGAGAACACTGAGACTGGGGGAGAATCAATACCTCACCCAGGACACAGTAAATACCAACTGGGAGGGGAACAGGTTTGGGACATCACATTCAGGGCTTCCTCTGACAAGGCATTTGACTTATTCACCATGTCCTTAGGGATGAGATGCAGAAAAGGGGATGGGTCGCAAGTTGTGCCTGCCCATGGGACTCGCCTCTGGGTGGTGGCCTGAACAAAGGTCAACTCGAGAACTAAGGTCAGTCTGGGGAGAGGACTTAGGGAGGACCACAGACTCCAGGCTGCTGGCAATGACAGCCACCCCTGGACCAGGAGACAGAGCTAAGATGCCAGACGCACAACTGAAACTCAACATGATCTTCACAGACCACACAACAGACTGAATCTACCAAAGGACCCACGATGGAGGTAAATGTAAATCCCATTTAGATTCAAAATCTCAATTTCCAAGTCTGAGCTGAATCCTCTGTGAACCAGCAGCTCACGTGAGAAAGACACAGCAGCCCCCAACTCCATATGAAGCCGGAGACTCCGTCACAGGGGCAGGTGGGCTACTGGACACACGGACAGTGACAGCCCTGAGGGAGTGGAGACTCCGTCACAGGGGCAGGTGGGCTACTGGACACACGGACAGTGACAGCCCTGAGAAAGATGCAGAATGCAGAGACCTGGGGAGGAGTGTGACTGTCTAGCTCAAGCCCCTGAGGAGGGGCGGCCATGATGCTCTGGGCTGGACAAATGGACAGCACGGGACACACACTTGGGGAAGGACAGTGAAGAATAAACAGGTGTTCTGGGGCGGGGGCGGTGCCCGGATTGGTAAAGGGGGCAAAAGACAGTGGTATAAACAGGAACTACTGATAGAAAAGGCCCCAGTCTACGTCTGCTGGAAAGCAGGCTGGCAGGGCCCCATGTGCAGTCTTCAAATATTGAGGGAAAGGACACGTGGAAGAGAAAACCAACTTAACGGTGTCCATCGAAGGGGGCAGAACGCGGAACGAGCGGAATGGTGCCTTTTGCGTGTAACTGTTACCGTCTTAACAACGTCATGGTTTAGAGCCTCTTTCACACTAACCCCTCTCTGCTTCAGTTTCCTCCTCCGGGAAATGGGACCAATAATAATAGTAAGTAACCATAACACCACCTCCTTCCCAGGGCGGTGGCGAGGATTAAGTGGGAGACTGTGGGCATGCTCAGAGCAGAGCCCGGCACGTACCGCCCCAGAAGCGAATGCTGCCAGCTCTGCTGCTGCTGTATTGTTTCCCCGGATTGAGAGTGAGCCCAGCTGGCTGTGAACAGTGACCGGTGCCCTCCGTGTGCCCAGCATCCTCCCTGCCACACAGCAGGTGCCAGCACAGGCTCACGGCGTCATAGTGACGGGAAGGCACACAGCAAGGTGCTCTGGGGAGATTATTCCCAGTACTTAGCGATGAGCCGTCATCCTCGCGGTGTTAAATGTCCAGGGGGCTGAGGTCGCTCAGAAATAGACTGAGCGCTCTGGCGGGGATGTGTGGGCCAGCCGGTTGGGCCACATGCCCTGCAGGTGGTAGGGGTCCATCAGCGGGACACCCCATTACCCGTCTCCTCCTTACCCAGGGGCCCTCGGCCAGGACAGCCACCTGGCAGAGGAGAGGCAAGGATCACTTCCCCCCACACACACTTTTCATGGGACCCTCCCCACCCTGCTCCCCCCCGACAGCGGGGGGCCCTGCCAAGCCTTGATGCAAATAGTGCTCGACTTCCTGGGCTAAAATCACATCTCGAGTCAATTTTCATAAAATGTGGTGACAGATTTAGGTGCTGGGAAGATGGAGCTTTCTCAGAGGCATTAAAATGACCTAAACAGTTAAAATCAGCTGAACCCGGCAGCCAGGGGCTGCGAGAAGAGCTCTCATCCTTCTGCGGCCTGTGCGAGCCGAGCCGGGGTCAGGCCCTGCCTGGGGGAACCCTGGGCTCGCACTTGACCCCGCTGGTCATGGGATGCATCTCCGGCAGAGATTCCGCCAGCAGATGCTTGCAATGAGCCCGTGGTGGCGACGGCTTTCTGTTTGCCTGCAAAGGCGGTCTTCCATCCCGGGGCCAGTCCATAGGGAGGGGCCCGGATTTTTCTCTATGTTCTCCGTTCCTGAGGCTTTCCTCTGGGGTCACACAGAGAATCGGCAAGAAGTAGGACCTCAATATGTGTGAGTGCATCTTCTCTTTTCCCAAACAGCGTGAAGCCTGCGTGCGGGGGCGGGTTGGGGGGGGGGGGGTTCCCCCACCCCCAAATACCCCCCAC
>NW_005353503.1:145152-146376 GCF_000412655.1 Myotis brandtii | reverse complement strand
GGGGGGGGGGGGGGGGGGGGGGGGGGGGGGGGTACTGCCGCCACCCCAAATGCCCCACAGTGACATATCGGTGACTTGGAATTAAACTTACTTGACAAGCAGCCATTGTGGGAAAGAATTCTCTTCCATGAAAAGTGCCCCCTGGCTGCAGGGCGGCTGAGAGACGCCCTGATCACCAGAGTCAGGGAACCCAGGGCCGAAAAGCTTGCCCAAGGAAGCTTGTCCTGCTTCACCAACTTACTACCCAAGCCCAGATAGTGTTAGGTTCCTCAGGGATGAGCGCCCAAACCTAAATGCCTTCGTCCTGCCATTTCCTCACAAATGTCTTGTTTCTTTGCCTAAAAAATGTAAAAAGACGGCTGGTTCATCGTTTTGGAGCGCGTCATCATTTATGGCCTGCCATGCACACACGCCAAGTCGGTATTTCTCCTGTTCATTTGGTCTTGTGCCAATTTTATTGGGAGTCCAAGAACTCAAGAAGGGGGGGCGGGGCGGGGGGGTTTCTCCCCTCCCCCCCAACAGTACCTGTGGCTGAGCCCTGCCACTCACCCCTGAAGGCTGGACACGGGGCTGACGGCCTCTCAGACATGGGGTCAGTCTCCTTGACCTCTGGAGACCCTCCTGCTCTGAACTCTGACCCCAGGGCCCCCACCTCTTCCTGTATCGTTCAGCCCACACCCTGAATGCCAGCCTCGCTCACCTGCTCCATGTCTGCTCGGGCGTCTCCACTCGCGCCTCTGGACCCACCCCTGCCCTCTCCACCCCATCTGTGCCCGGAGGCTGACCAGTGTCGACCGCATCAACGTTCCGCACCCCCAGGTCTGCCTGTGGGTCCACCAATGGGCGCAGGCAGAGAGCAGAGGTGGGAAGGGAGTGAGGCTCCCCAGGCTGACCTTGTCCCTCCACTGGGGGCTCCTGCTCCTGTCCTGAAGCCCCCTTACCCCTCAGGCTGTCCACTGCTGCCGCCTCATGATTCATCACCCCCACCGGCTTCCCAAAAACCTGCCCACTGCCCTAACTGGTTTGGCTCAGTGGATAGAGCATCGGCCTGTGGACTGAAGGGTCCCAGGTTCGATTCCGGTCAAGGGCATATACCTTGGTTGTGGGCACATCCCCAGTAGGGGGTGTGCAGGAGGCAGCTGATTGAGGTTTCTCTCTCTTTGATGTTTCTAATTCTCTATCCCTCTTCCTTCCACTCTGTAAAAAAATCAATAAAATATATTT
>NW_005353503.1:144240-144986 GCF_000412655.1 Myotis brandtii | reverse complement strand
TCCCCAGCTCCACTGAAGCCCAGCTCCCCGGGGGACATTCCCACTGCAGAGGGGTCTAGCGCCCTGGCTCAGCCCCCTGAGGCCCGTCCTGTCCCTCAGAGAATGAGGAGGTTGATCCCTGAAGTTCCCTCTGACCTACATCCTCCCCTTCTCTACACACGCACTCCTTAGCCAGAGGGCTGTGTTCAATCAAATCCCATTTAAAAAACCCAGTGAGCTATTAACACGGCTGTAACTCTCCCCTCCGAACTCCCGTTCTCGCCGCACCGATACCGCTCACGCTTCCTGGCAGGATTATTCACGCCTGTGACGCTCCCCTGCCCGGCTGCCAACCCCCTGGTTCCGCTGCTCTCCTGCCCGGCTCCCTCTCCCCGCCACCCGCACCTGGGCTGTTGCCCGGCACCCCATCAATCCCTCCTGTTGCAAATATTGACTAAACAGGGCTGTGCCCGGCAAGGCTCCGGACGATGCTGCTCAATGATATTTACCGAGCAGTGACTACGCCCAGGCACACCACGCCCCATCTTGCTCCATTCGCACCACAGGCCTGCAGGGTAGGTGCTAACCCCACCTTACACGTGCGGAAACTGAGGCACAGACAGGCTAAGCCACTTGCCTGAGGCCCCACCTCCAGAAAAGGCTGGAGCCAGGATCACAGCGCAGGTGCAGCTGACACAAGCCCCCCATCTGCCCCCTGCGGTGCCCGTGCCACAGCCAGCGCCAGCCCAGCCCCATCCAGCCCCAGC
>NW_005353503.1:138731-144104 GCF_000412655.1 Myotis brandtii | reverse complement strand
GACCCCGCATCCCCAGCTCCACTGAAGCCCAGCTCCCCGGGGGACACTCCCACTGCAGCGGGGTCTAGCACCCTGGCTCAGCCCCCTGAGGCCCGTCCTGTCCCTCAGAGAATGAGGAGGTTGATCCCTGAAGTTCCCTCTGACCTACATCCTCCCCTTCTCTACACACGCACTCCTTAGCCAGAGGGCTGTGTTCAATCAAATCCCATTTAAAAAACCCAGTGAGCTATTAACACGGCTGTAACTCTCCCCTCTGAACTCCCGTTCTCTCCGCACCGATACCGCTTGCACTTCCTGGCAGGATTATTCACGCCTGTGACGCTCCCCTGCCCGGCTGCCAACCCCCTGGTTCCGCTGCTCTCCTGCCCGGCTCCCTCTCCCCGCCACCCGCACCTGGGCTGTTGCCCGGCACCCCATCAATCCCTCCTGTTGCAAATATTGACTAAACAGGGCTGTGCCCGGCAAGGCTCCGGACGATGCTGCTCAATGATATTTACCGAGCAGTGACTACGCCCAGGCACACCACGCCCCATCTTGCTCCATTCGCACCACAGGCCTGCAGGGTAGGTGCTAACCCCACCTTACACGTGCGGAAACTGAGGCACAGACAGGCTAAGCCACTTGCCTGAGGCCCCACCTCCAGAAAAGGCTGGAGCCAGGATCACAGCGCAGGTGCAGCTGACACAAGCCCCCCATCTGCCCCCTGCGGTGCCCGTGCCACAGCCAGCGCCAGCCCAGCCCCAGCCCAGCCCCAGCCCCAGCCCCAGCCCCAGCACAGCCCTGAGTGGAGACTGGCCAGGCTGGAAGAGAGTACCATTCGGAAGCCCCCCCACCCCCTTTCCTGAATGAATCACCTGCTTTCTGTGAAGCTTGGCCCGAAGGCCTCAGAAGTAATTAGTCCCTTTAAACCGGCTCATGGCTTCCCCGAGATGGGGTCCACGCTCTAATTGGCGCGGTCTTGGAGAGAGTGAAAATGTAAACAGCCCAGCGCTGCACCTACCTCCCCCCGCCAACCCCCCCACCCCGCCTGCAGGCATTTCCCAGACACTTTATGGGTGAACTGCAGCCCTTTGGCCACTTGCTCCCGCCACACCGAGGGGGCGGGGGCAGGGAGGAGGGGCCCTGGCCGCCCACCCAGGAGGACGATGAGGGTGGGGACAAGGCCTGAGGTCCTGAAGTTTCCTGGCTGGTCTCCCCCTCACCATGTCATCGGGGCGGGACTCCCCGGTTCTGGCAGAGGCTGAAGCCAGGCTGAGGGGCTGGGACTTGATTCAGAGCAGAGGGGAGGCATGAAGATTAGTGGGCAGGGGGTTCACCTAACCAACTGCTCACACTGGTCAGGACCCGGACGGCTGCCTGCCGGGGAGGGACACGGTGCTGGGGGCCATGGCCACGGCTGTCAGGGCACCAGATCACTTCTTCTGTCCCCTCAGACGGGAGCTTCCTGAGGGCAGGGCGGTGTCCCCCTCAGACGGGGGCTCCCCGAGGGCAGGGACTTTCCAGTCCTCCCCTGGACTCCTCCTGCAGCAGCGGGGACGAGTCCCCCCCTCTGCACACCTCACTCTCCTTCCCTCGGGCTCAGAGGCTGCAGTTATGAACATGGGGGAGGGGGGCTGTCTCCAGAGTCAGGTGACTGCCATCAGGGACAAGCAGACTCCCACCAGGGCCAGGCTGGTGTCTGGGTGGGGAAGGGGCGGGACCTACCTCCCTCCACTGCTTGTTCTCCATCCCTTGAGTATACATGACGCACACTGTGGGGAGAGGAGGGAAAAAGGGTTAACATGCCACACAGGCCAGGAGAAGGGGTGTCCCTGTGCAGAGGGCCCTGGAGGGGCGGGGCTTCGAGGGCGGGGCCTCGGGAGGGCGGGGCCTCGGGAGAGTGTGCCTGGGTGGCAGGGTGGGGTCTGGGGCATCCTCAGCTTGGAGAAGGGGGCCTAGAACATCGGTGTGCCTGGGAGGAGGGCCCTCTGGGGAGGGGGTCAGGGCCGTTGGCATCTCAGCCTGAGCAAGTGTGCAGCAGGCAGACAGGTGGGCATGAGGGGTGACTTGGTGGCAGAGGTGTGGCAGGAGAGCACCTGAAACCCCCGTCATCCCTAGGGCTCAGGGCAGCCTGTCACTGTCACCAGCCCCCGCACCGATGGGCTCGGAGGAGGCCGTGGCCTGCGTGAGGCCACATACCTGAGTGGCACTTCTCTGGGCTAGAACCCTGGGCTCCAAAATCAGGGCTCGGTCCCCTGGACCACAGCCAACTGGGGCTCTTAAATGTACTGGTTTCCCTGGTTCTGGAAACTTTGGGCCTGAAACGCTGACCCGCCCAACCCGCTCGGTTGTGTTGAGGCTTCACAAGTGTGGGGGTTGGGGAGGGCCAGCCGCCCAGTCCTTTCTCAGACAGTGTTCGCGAGAGCAGCCTGGACCGGCACAGGGTGCCCTGACGCTCAGCGAGGACTCAGGGGCTGGCCGCTGCCATCGCCACAATGCCGTTGCCACTGTTACTATTGTCAGAGCAGGACTTACGTGGGTCAGACTTGGAAAACATGTCTTTGTCCAAAAGGTTCCTGCAAGAAGAGGAGAGAGGAGGAGTTAGCAGAACCCAGGAGGGGGCTTTGGGGGATCAGGGCCTCTTGAGGCCCGAAGCCGCCTACGTTTGTTTGGTTCATTGCAGCCCACAGGGCGAGCAGGGAGGTCCTCAGCTCAGCTGCCTACGGGTGTGGCTCCCCACCACCCACCCCACCTTTCACACACGCTGGCCCCCTGGGTCCCTCAGCCCCTCGCTCTTGGGCCACATTGCTCTTTGCCCATTGTCTTGGCCTGGACTAGAAACTCCTCTTACCGCATCTCTGTCTCTCAACAAATAAAATCAAGCTGTCAAAACGCATCCATCCAGGGTCCTATTCTCTCAGGGCCCTACTTACAACCAGTTGATTCCGCCATCTCCTCTGTGCGGACGGATTAATGAACTATCCCTCCCAGGGATGCAGACCCATCTGGTCAAGGCCACAGCGGACACACGACCCTGCTAATCAGGTTGAAGGCATTCAGCCAGATGATGGACCGCGTTGGGGGAGCGAGAGGCCTTTGACAGGTGTGAGCCCTCCTGCCTGCCTCTGTGCACTCAGCTCCGGCTCACGGAGCCGCAGGGGATGGGCCAGGTGTCGGGCCAGGCACTGCGCTAAGTGCTCTGCAGGCAGCAGCTGCCCTCAGGGTCAGTCCTGGGCAGGCGTCCTCCCATCTTACAGATGTGGAAGCGGAGGGATCGGGCAAGGGCCTGTCCTGCACATCTGTGCACCGCATTCAGTGACCTGCTGCTGGCAGGAAGCAACGCAGGAAGTCCCTCGAACCCTCTGAGCTGTTTCCTCACTTGTACAATGCAGACAAGTGCCAGCCTCCAAGGTGGTGCTGCCCTGGGCTGCCTCCTCAGCCCTCCCTGGCCCTGCACCCACACATGGTTTCCTCCTGCCGCTCTCCGGGGCCTTCTCTGGCTGGGGGGCTGCAAACACCAGGAAGTTTTCGCTCCGAGGGCAGCCCTCAACCAATGGCCGGCAGGAGTTGGGACATAAACACTGGCTTCCTCTCTCTCCTCCCCACACCCACCCCTGAGGCATGCTCCAGTCTCCCAGAGCCCAGGAAACCTGCTCATTCCAGAGCCCCCACGCCCGATCCCTGAAGCCCCCCTGCCTGCTGGAGCTGCCCCCCACCCCCACCCTGCTTTTCACACTGCCCCAACGGTAAGCTCTGACCGGCCAGCCATCTCAGCCTGTCCCACCTCCCTCCCCGATGCTGGGGTCACCTCCCCTGTCTCCTCTCCATTCCCACACTCCCCCAGGGCCTCCGTGCCCCCGAACCCCTTTCCCAAAGAGGAGAGACACTCAGCACGCGTCTGTGTGGCTTCCTAACAGCCAACCCCAATGTCAGAGCTGATGGCCCCTGAGGAGGAGCAGGGGCCCAGGGCAGGGAGTGGCCACTCCCCACAGCAAGCAGTGGGAGAGACAGAAAGGTCTGGAACAGTGGTTCTCAACCTTCTGGCCCAGTGGTCGGCAAACTGCGGCTCGCGAGCCACATGCGGTTCTTTAGCCCCTTGAGTGTGGCTCTTCCACAAAATACCGACTTCTGCGATTATTATTATGGACATTAGTGTTAAGTGCATGCATTAATATTTTACTTCTGTATTCTCAGGGTTGAATGATAGTAAACACTAATAGGCAGAGTACTGAGAACTCGAAGAAGGAGTTTTTCATTACTTGTTTGCCTGTATGCTCACTACGTGATGGGCACATGGACCAAATCAATCACTTCAGCCTGCTCTACAATCCATTTGGATTGCTCCATGATTAATCTGGCTCAGGTGATCAGGAGCAGGGAGGAAGACAAAGGAGTAAAACAGTGGTTCTCAACCTCCCTTTAAATACAGTTCCTCATGTTGTGACCCAACCATAAAATTATTTTCGTTGCTACTTCTTAACTGTAATGTTGCTACTGTTATGAATCGTAATGTAAATATCTGATATGCAGGATGGTCTTAGGCGACCCCTGTGAAAGGGTCGTTCGACCGCCAAAGGGGTCGTGACCCACAGGTTGAGAACCGCTGGTCTAGAAGCTCTGACCCTGCGTCCGCATCACCAGAACCATCAGGAGCGACAGCTTGTCTGGGCAACTTGACCCCACACTCAACTCAATCGCCCTGACTTGGGAGCCAAAGGCCTACTGACAGACAGACAGACAGACGGACAGACAGCTGTAGTAGCAACTTGGCACATGGCATCCCCCGCTGCCTGGGGAGGCCCCAGATTGTGCTCATGAGTCACTCAGCTCCAGTCCTCACAGATTCCCAGAGATGTCTCTGAGAGGGGTCCCCAAATCCCCACCCTCCGCTCCAGTCCCTCCCCAGTGGCACACAACCCCTCTGCTGGCCCCACCGCCCCTCCACCAGCCTGCTCCCAGCCAGCTGTCACTCTGGCAACCGTCTGACAAAGCCCCCAGCCCTGGCAGTGAGCACCAGAGGAAGTGATGCACGAGGCAGCTCTGAAAGGTAGGTAGCAGGGGCTGCAGGGCAGAGACCACTTACAGATGCTCACCCCACGAGGCGGGCGGGCCTGACCCTGGGCTGACCTTGCCGTCCTGCAGTGTGCTGGGCTTGGAGGCAGGAGCATCCGTCTTGATTTAAACCAGAGACACCATGCCTTAGCCCCGAAGAGGGCTCCAAGGTGGTGGAACCCGGGGCAGGGTGAGGAGCGGGGAAAGTGAGAAGAGGGCTGGGGGCGGGACTTCTCTCCCGGAGCGCGTGCTGAGGTTCCTCTTTGAATGCTGTCATGAAGCTCTGTCTCTTATATAAAAGGCTGGTGGCCGTCAGGCCGTCACGACCAAACGAGCAGCAGC
>NW_005353503.1:127370-138694 GCF_000412655.1 Myotis brandtii | reverse complement strand
CCTGGAGACCTACGAGCCGCAGAAGGCGGGGCAGCGAGCTACTAGCGGCGATGGGCGAGGCGGCCACCTGAGCTACTTGCGCATGATTTCGTGCGCGCTGGGCCTCTAGTAATTATATAAAACCCTAGAATGGTCCAGCTGGAAGGGGTGCAGCGGTTGGCTTTTCCAGACCCTCCATAAATCAGGAATGTAGGCTCAGAGAGAGGCCAAGTGGCTTCTCCAAGGCCTGGGTCCCCTCTGAGTCTGGTCTGGAACTCAGATGTAGTCATGTCTAGGCTAGTAAGAAAGACAGTGAGATCCTGGATCTCAGCCTAGGGGAGGGGGGGCAGAGAGGGAAAGAGAGAGAGAGAGAGAGAGAGAGAGAGAGAGCCTTATCTTCAAAGAGGAGAAGTAGATGGGCTCTGCCCACCCTCCCAGCTGGGTGAGAGGCACACAGCTGGGCTAAGAAATAGAATCCAGCCACCCAGCTTCAGTGGGTCCCTGCCCAGTGACCTCAGGCCTCTCACTGCACCCTGGGCCACGCAGCCAAGAGTAATGCCCAGCTCTGCCCTCCACGCTGCTGAGGTCATCCTTCCAGACCCACTCCTATCCTTCCCGCTCCACGGAGCCTGTCCTGGGGCTTCCCCTGCGCATGACCAGCAGCCGGCTCCTCTCCTGCCCTGAGCTCTCTGGCTGTGTGTGCAGCCTCTGGCTGGGACTCAGCACGCCCGGGCTGCACAGCAGGGCTCATCTGCCTCTCCCGCTGGTGCGCGCTCCTCCAGGACAGCGACCCCGCCTCTGCCTCGGGCCAGCCCAGCCCCGACACAGAGCAGGGGCCTGGCAAATGGGGTGGGTGAAGGCAGACCACAGCCAGATGGGTGAGCGAGGCCCTTGTCTCCTGGCCGGCGAGGCACCTGGCCATGAGCAGGGGAGCCCCGATGCTTCCTCTTCGCTCAAGAGCCTAATGGTTAAGTGCGTGGGCTGCAGCCAGACATGCTGGGTCCACATCCCAGATCTGGACAAGTTCCTTGCCTTCCTTGTGCCTCGGTTTCCCCATCGGTAAAGTGGGGCTAAAAGCAGTTCCTCCCCCAGGACAGCTGTGGGCAGTGAGGCTTGTCAGATGTCAGTCATGCTGGGCCAGGTGCTGAGCAGAGCAGTCACGCCCATGTGGGTGCTCGGGCTCACTTGGGGACCAAGGAGAGACAGGACGGCTGACAGAGCCCCAGGAGCCCACCCCCAACGTGCACACACAGCCCCGGCCCCCTGTGCAGTGGCTGCTGAGTGCCCCACTGGCTGGGACCGCCCCGTCACCCCAGCCTCGGGCGTCCCCTTGGCCTCTCTTTCTGGGGGACCCTCCAGCCCTCTGTGACCCCTCACCTCATCTACACCGTCCGCCTCTGGGCCTCTCACTTCTTGGGCCTCCTCCCTCTCCCACGATCAGAAGGCAGATTCTGGGCCCATTCCTGGAGTCTGATTGTGTAGGTCTGGGCAGGGCCCCAGAAGCCATCTTTAAATAAGACACACACACGCAAGTGCACACACCTGCACACACACCTGCACACACCTGCACACACATGCGTACACACATGCACATGCATGCACATGCACACGCACACTGTCCCGATAACTGTAATCCAGATACCACACGTCAGGACTCTTGGTCTTTGGGCCTCAGTTTCCCCACGGCAACAACATCCTCCTCTCACACGAGCCTCCCCTGATCCACGGGGGCCCCTGAGGCTCAGGGAGGGTGAGGGACGTGCCCACAGGCAGCAGCAGTGAGAGGCTGAGAGGGGGCACCAGGCTCTCCACCCAGGCAGCCCCGGGCACAGGGCACAGGCAGACCCCGCGCGCGCGTTCTCTCCACCTTCGGCCTCTGGGAGCTCAAAGAGACATTTTCCAACGGGCAAATGTATTTCCCCCAAAGAGCACGAAACCCTTCAGCTGTCCGCTCGAAGCCTGCAAATTGGCTTCTTTTATTCCTCAGATCAAGGCCAGGGAAGCAGCGCCGAGGCCCGGCCTCTCTGCTCCCCCCCAGGAAGCCCTTCCAGGGCCTGGAGTGAGGACCCGGCTGCCTGCGAGGTCACCGTCTCAGCAAAGGGAGCGGCCGGAGAGGCGGGGGCCAGGGAGGGAGCCTGTGTGCCACCCTCCCTTCCGGGACATCCAAAATGTTGAGAGCAGGAGCGATCAGAGAGGGGAAGAGAGTCCTGTCCTCATGGGGCCCCCATCTGAGGGGGACACAGCCCTGTCCTCAGGGAGCCCCAGTCTGAGGGGGACACGGCCCTGCCCTCAGGGAGCCCCCGTCTGAGGGGGACACGGCCTCCCCAGGGAGGAGCCCCCGTCTGAGGGGGACACGGCCCTGCCCTCAGGGAGCCCCCGTCTGAGGGGGACACGGCCCTGTCCTCAGGGAGCCCCACTCTGAGGGGGACACGGCCCTGTCCTCAGGGAGCCCCCGTCCGAGGGGGACATGGCCCTGTCCTCAGGGAGCCCCAGTCTGAGGGGGACATGGCCCTGCCCTCAGGGAGCCCCGTCGGAGACCCATTTGCTCCTGGGCTGAGTGGCCGGGGACCCATCGCACATCCCTGTGTGTCTGCGGCCCCCGCGGGGATGCTGAACAGGGACCCTGGCTCCCGCGGGAAGAAGCGCGGGAAGAGTGCCGCCCTCAGCTCCCGGCCACAGGTGGATCCTTAACAGGGTGCGTGGACCCCCTGAAACTGTAAGCACAGTGCGGCAGATGGGTACCGCTGGTTGCGTTCTTTTTGGAGGGCTTTCGTCATATTCCCAACAAGGTTCCTCAGGCTAGAAAATTAAGAAAACATGTTTGTCTTCTTCCCAATGGCCCCCCCTCAGCACCCCGACAACCGCCGAGAAGAGGTGGGGATGCTGAGAGCACAGACTTGCAGCCTCACGCTGGGTCCCAAACCCAGCCCTGCCCATTACTAGGACCTCCCTCGATCCTCTGTGCCTCGGTATCCCCATCTGTAAAGCGGGGGAATAACAGTCCTCTCCTAGGGGTTTTCTGAGAAAAGAGTTCATGTTTGCAAAAGAGCGCGAGCAGTGTCCGCTCACAGGAAGTGTCACTAAAGGCCCATGGGGACCAAGTGGCGTCTAGAGATGCCCGTGTGCTCCCCCTGCCCCCGAAGCCGGGCTGGCGCAGGTGCCCTTGCCCACATGCCCAGCTGGCAGTGCCGCCTTCCTGCTGGCTGAGCAGACGGGACAGGTGAGCCAGGAGGCCCACAGAGACCCCTGAGCCTGAGGGGCCCGCAAGCAACACCCGATTTCTCTATGGAGCAGTCCCACACCAAGCATCTGGCCAGCCCCCGCGGCAGGCAGAGGATGGCAGAGGCATGATCTAACCTGCACCAACTCCTCTGCTGGGCACGTGATCTGGGACCCCCCTATTCACCCTACACACCAGTGCCAGGAGGCGGATGCCACCCCCTGCTACAGGCAAGACATTTGGGGCTGAGTCGTGCCCAGTTCACCCAGCTTGCCAGGCGGCACGGATGGAACTCTGAAGCCCAAGGCCATTTGGGGAGCGTCTGCGTTACCAAGCCCAGGTCTCCCACGGCCCCCCGGCCAGCAGTGCTCCTCACTTCCCCTCGCCTTCGCGGCCTCCTCAGGGCTGCTCCCAAGGAAGGGAACTGGAACTGGGGGCTCTCACCTCCGCCCCCCCCTCCCCCGGCTCCTGTCCTCACAGGCAGGAGTCCGAGGCAAGGCTCTGAGGGAGCGGGAGGAGAGGGCCCTTGGCAGCCAGCCCCTGGCACTGGCCCATCTCCCCTTTCAGATCCCGCCCTCACGTACGCTCTGTCTCCCTGCCAAGTCTCCGCACCAAGGTCTAAAAGGCAATTTCCCCGTGGCTTAGCGAGCGCTCCTTCCCGGGCTATCTGCATTTCTATAATTATTAATTATTGTCGTAATTGTCCCTCCCGTGCTGCATGACCAAGGAGGCCTCAGACGCAGCCACGCTGCAGTCTCCGGGCCACATGGTAACTCTGTGCCCTGGACGAGCTGCTCGACCTCCGTCTCCTCACCTGTGCTGGGGTCACACGCCAGCCCTACGCAGTTGTCGGGGAGCCAAGCGTTTACAACAGAAATATAGGAGGCGTGCGCGATTCCTCTCCCGGTCCCATTCATCACGTCCTTAAGGTTTCTACTTCAAAAACGCATCCCAAATCCGTCCACTCTTCCTCACGCCACAGCACCGCTGTCTCTCACCTGGACGCTCCAGAGGCCTCCTGCCTCGCCCTGTGCTTCAATCCCTGCCCCTCCCCTCCCTCCACCGGTCAATTCCCTGAGGCTACCCAGAGGACATTTTTAGAAGGCCCATCAGATCACATTACTCCTGTTTAACCCCGCCCCAAACAGAATAATAACAACTGTTCTATTACTATTAGGATAATAAATCAAACTCCTTAGCATGGATCTGCACCCCCCATTTCCGCTCTGACCTCATCCTCTTCCACTCCTCTCTGGGGAGTCACACTGCTCCAGCCACACTACCCTCCTGCGGTTTTGCAAGGATGCCAAGGTCTTTGCTGCCACTGGGCCTTTGCACTTGCTGTCTCTCTATCTGAACCACCCTCTCTCCAGATCCTCCTCCAGGTGGCTGTCTCACCCACTGGCTCTCAGCTCAGTGTCACCTGCCCATCCTGTCTAAAGCATCCCCAACAACCACAAACTTATTTGCAGAGCACTTATCCCTATCAGACATTATTTCATAAGAAATGTATATATCCTGGCTGGTGTGGTACCTGAAGGTCCCAATAGGATATGAGCATCAACCTATGAATAGGTTTGAGCATCAACCTATAAACCAGGAGGTTACGGTTCGATTCCTGTCAGGGTACATGCCCAGGTTGCAGGCTCAATCCCCAGTGGGGGGAGTGCAGGAGGTGGCCATTAGTGATTCTCTTTCATCATTGATGTTTCTCTCTCTCTCTCTCTCTCTCTCTCTCTCTCTCTCTCTCTCTCCCTCCCTTCTTCTCTGAAATCAATACAAATATTTTTAAATGTGTGTATTTGTTTATATTCCCCACCACCAACACCAATGTGAGTTCTGAGAGGAGAGAGCTTGTCTATCTCGTTCACACTATATCCTCAGCACTTTGAACTGTGCTCGGCACAGAGAATGAGGATTCGTATCGATTATCGAAAGAATGGATGTGTCGGTAGCGATCAGTTATTGGTACCCATCATCATTATTGGGTTTAGTGAGCACATTCCACTTTATATAGGACTTCGAAAACACAATCTCTGTTGTCTTCATAACAATCCTACAGGAAGTTAACAGGACCAGTATTTCCCCCATTTTACAGATGGAGAGACTGAGGTAGAGAATTTAAACGACCAGGCCGAGGTTTCAGAGAAGGTAAATGAGGAAACTGCATTGACTTCCAGTGTCCTGCCCAGAATTCTTCAGGACCGAAGGGCATAAAGCTATCCTATTGGCACCTTCAGGCACTACGCTAGGCCAGCAGAGGTGAGTAACATTAGGGGACAGAGGCCCCTTGCAATGTTTTGAAATCCCACTAAGTCATTTTTTCTTGCCCAGGAAACTGGCAGGAAGAGAGGTAGTCAGGGTTCCAGCTAAGCTGAGCTGGATCATCCATCGGTCACCTAACACTGGCTTCCACTGACTGCAGGGAAATCCAAGGAGCCAGTCCCAGAGGCCCCTTAGGCCCCTGAACCCCAGGAGCCCAAGCAGCCTGTGGGTCACGTGGACCACCTCCTTGTGGCAGAGTCCATGTCTGTCAGCCGCAGCATTCCTCTCTCTTCCTTCTGACAGAACCCCCATCGCTTCAGGTATTGTGTACTCCCCGCCCCCTACCCCCCGCCAGTTTATATATTAAAACACTAACCCCCAATGAGATGGTGTTTGGAGATGAGCCTTTGGAAGGTAATTAGGGTTATTTGAGGTCGTAGGGTGGGATTACGATGGGATTAGTGGCCTGAAAAAGACACTCCGGAGAGCGGAGAGCGTGCTGTCCCTTCTCTCTCTGCCATGTGAGAACACAGCAGGAAGGCGGCCCCCTGAGGCCAGGAAGAGCATGTTCCCCAGGACCCAAGCGTGCTGGCGACCCAGCCCACCGTCTTGGACGTCCGTTCGCAGGTTTGTGATAAATACATTTCTGTTGTTTGAGCCAGCAACATTTTGTTATGGCAGCCCGAGCTGACTATGAGACCCAGCTTTGGCCATGGAAATGGAAGGGGAAGTCTGCTGAGATATTTTGGGAGGGATTGTGCTTCCCAGATCAAAAGAACTTTTCAAAGAGAGGCCTTTGGCCCGATGTCTTGCTTCCTGTCTTTGGATGTGGCTGTGATGCCTGGGACAGGCAGCCTTTTTGCAGTAACGAGGCACAGCAGTTGGATAATGGCCGAGTACAAAGACAGCTGGGTCCTTGCTGGCAAAGTGAGCTGACAAACCATCAGATAACCTCCCTCCAGACTCACTGTGATCTGAGCAAAATAAATGTACTCAGGGTTTGAATCTCTATTACACTTCCTGTTACCTACAGCCTACGTATTCCTAACTGAACCTGACTCCTCTGTGCCCTGTGGCTTTACAGCCTTCTCCTCACCTCCTCCCGCCCTCTCTTCCCAATGGCAGGCCATCTCCAGCGCTGGCCGTGGTTCTGAGCAGGGAGGTCTGTGGGCTGGGGAAGGAGAGACAGTCGGGTGCCTGGGAGGCAGGCTGCCACCCCGTGACTCTCCGGTCTCTGCTCCTCGGAGATTCCTCCAGGTCTAGGTTTGTGTCCCAGAGCCAGAGGCATTCTTGAGCAAGAAAAAGCCCTCCCAACCCTGGAAAGAAAACACCTAATTCTTGGTCACATGGTGGGGACCCAGGCCCCTACCATGGTCCTCTTGGAGACCCCATTCCAGCCGTGAAGCTGTGAGATTTGAGGAAACTGAATTTGCACCCCCCTTTCCGAAACATACTAAATGTGTAACCCCAGCAGGTGCCTTTATCCCCTCTAAGCCCTGGTTTCCCAATCAGCAAAAAGGGAACTGCTAGCGACCTCACAGGATTGCCGTAAGACTAGGAAGATACATAGTGAGGTAGGGAGGGGTCTAAGGCGGCCCTAGACTCCGGCCCCTGTGCACAAGCCTGCACGGCCCCCTCCCCTGAGTGCGGGTGGGGCCTGGGAGTAGGATGGGGTCCGCACTCCTGTGACTACTGTTACCTCATATAAGACTGTCCAGCGGACGGGGGAGGACTCTGCAGGCTTCGAAGAATAAGCTGTCCTGCTAGGAGCTGCGGGTGGCTCCCGGGAGCTAAGCGCCACCCGGATCCAACAGTCAGCAAGACTTTAATCTCCCAGCTGCAAGACACTGCGTTCTGCCCACAACCCAAATGAGCGCGGCGTGGACGCCCAGCCTCGGAGGAGATCACAGCCCCTGCGGGTGCCTGGACTTCAGCCTAGAGAGACCCTGCGAGAGGAGCAGTGAGGCCTGGGCTCTCGCCTAGAGACCCAGAGAGATAACAGATGGCTGTTGCTTTAAGCCGCTAGGTCTGTGGCAACTTGTTACACAGGAATTGAAAACCAGTATAATAATCTTAGTTTGGACCAAATGGCTATTTGAGTGGGTCAACACAGTTGAGCATAGGCAATTGCACATGGCACAGACTAACACAGATGTGAGGTGCCTGGCATGTAGTAAGTGCTCAACAAACCCCACTGTTACTATTCCCCGGGCTCCACTGGAGAATGCCTGGGCTACTCAATGGCTGACGACCTCTTTTTCCTAGCACTGGCTTTGACAGCTGCCTGCTGCCCCCAGGCCCTCCTGCCCCGGAGCCGCCCTCCCTGCCGGTCAGATGAGAGCCTTCGGAGTCCATTCACGCACCTTCTGAGAGGCCCAGGGACAAGTCCTGAGCCGACTGCCTCTCCTGCCCCCGGCAGCAAAACACCAGCCCGAACAGACAGCAGAAAACCGCTGGGGCAGAGGCAGCCGCTGCCCACCGGCCCCACGCCAGCTGGCGGGGAGGGCAGCTGCCTGGGCCAGCCTCTAGACTCCACCCCCTGCCTTCCCTGGGGGCCTGGGAGCCCCACCGCGGAAATGTGCTGTGCTTCTCCCACCGGACCCTGGGGAAGTGCAAAGGTTTCCTGTTACATAAAAAATGCAAATCGCTCTTTTCTAACCAGCAGGCTGGTCCTGGTCGCTGCGGCAGATGACGCACAGAAACCAGAAAAGCAGTGCGGCCCGTGGGGCATGGGACGCTGGACAGGTGAGTTTCTATTGGGTCTGCAGGGAGGCTAAGGAGGGCAGGAAAAGTCTGGAAAAGACCACCAGAGGAGAGAGAAGCCGTGGCTCACACTTCCTAGATGCCTGCTGGTATCTGGTTCCATACACCATCTACCCTACTCACTCAGAATCCCTACATGGCAAACAGATGTCAATAAAGCTGGGAGGGGGGAAGGATCTCCAGGACCCCCACAGACCCTGGGACTCGGCTAGAGAGACTGGGTTTTATTTACTTTCAGGTGTCAAGTAATAGGCGACACAAATTACTCTTCCTGGGCCAATCCTCCTATGATAAGGGTTACTGTACTTCCTTTAGAGATAAGGACGCGGGGGCTTGGCAGTTTACCCGATGTCACGGGGACAGAACTGGGATTTGGACCCAGGTGGACAGATCCCACAGCCCATGTTCTTAGCCACTGAGCCAAACAACCGGGCACTTTATAATCTGTGGCCCTAAGTTCACCGAAGCTGGTAAGAAACAATTACTTGGGAATGGACTTGGATTCACCGGAGAGATACCCTACCGACAGGAGGGGCCCGAACATCACCCCACAGCGTGACCCGCCTTCCGCGGAGGCCTGCTTGGGCCTCTGCTGTGGTCCTGGGCTGCGGCGCTTTGCTTGGCTGGGAGTGCCCAGGGGCAGCATGACAGGGGTTGGGGTCCTACCCCGGGCAGGAACAGGAGCTCCTAGAACTGTAGGAGGTGGCAGGGACCTTCCTGAGGAGCAGAGAGGAGAAGGAACCGGCCCCCGGATGCTAGATTCCAGTTCCCTGAAACACTGGCCTCCCTCCACCCCAGCGGCTCCTTCTGAAGCCCCCTGGAGTTCTCACCCCACCAACCCCTCTGCCTGCCCACCAGCAGGTGTCACCTAGATGCCCAGGGCAGGGGTACCCCATAGCCTCCTCCTGGGGCCCCGTCAGTGTGGACCTTGAGGTGCAGGGAGCAGGACTTCCATTCACTGGAGACTATGAAGTGCAGAATATACTGGAGAGCCATTCTGTGCAGCTCTCCCTCCTCCCCATCCTCCTCCTTTTCTCCCTGCCCCCCTCTCCTCCCCCCACCTCCTCTTTCTTCTAGAGCCTGGAGAGCTGGACCTGGTTGAGGGAAAGATGGATTTACAATTTCAAGCTCACCTATATTGTTTTCCTCCTCCCCTCTGTTCAGGTGACTCCCCCGCTCCTCACTCCTTCCTACCAAAACCCACTTTCCACCCTCTGGCTTTCAGATCAGGAACAGGGCCTGGGCAGGCCCTCCTCAGGCCGGTAGACCATGTGTCCTGAGAAGGAGTGGACACAAGGGTTGATCCCAGAACCACATCCCCCAAGATCGCAAATGCATCCCTAGGTACCTTTTAGGCAAAAGGTCTGACACCTCTACTTGGAGAGAGCAAGCAGGAGGGACCAAGCATTACTGCCTCGCTGTCATCATTGTAGCTACTTATTAAGCACCAACTGTGGCCAAGTAAGGGCCAAGTGGTGTGCTGGGCCCTTCACCATCCTCTACTCCTGTAAGTTAATTCCTCCAACAGTATTTGGCGAGGACCTGCTACGACATGCCAGCCACTCTTCTTCACCATCCTCTACTCCTGTAAGTTAATTCCTCCAACGGTATTTGGCGAGGACCTGCTACGTGCCAGCCACTCTTGCAAGCACGTGAGCTACTCGGCAAAGGAGGCTTCTCATTGTTTGCACTTGGCAAATGGAGGAAACCTAGGCTAACGGCAGCCCCAGTGGCGGAGCAGATTCCATGTCAACGTGTCTGACTCCAAAGCCACGGTGCCGGTGTCGCTGCCTCCTCTCCTCTCCACGGGAGCAGAGGGCCCGTGGGTCTGAGTCAGGGTGGGGATCTCTGCCCTCAAGTGCTCAGATAGTGACTCTGGGGCAGGAGGATGAAGTGCACACCTGAGGTGTCTTCAGAGGCTGAGTGCTCAGGAGGTGAGTGACCCCATGGCCCAAGCTGAGGACCCAGGGCCCAGGGGACACGGAAGACAGTGATGGGGGCTGCGTGTCTCGTGGCTGGAAGTGGAGGCGGGAGGCCAGGCTTTTCAGGATGCGGGGCATGAACCGGCAGAGGTGACGGAGGGGTGAGCTCTGGATGGGGAATGGATTGTTCCTGGGCTTGGAGGTGGGAGGCTCTGGAGACAGCGCTGACACAGGCATGATTGAAGGCTGGAGGGGAGTCAGGCACAGGGAGGGTGACCTGCTGGAAAGGGAGGGCGGGCTGTGGCAGCTGTCGGTGGCTGAGGAGGTGAGCCTGGAGCTAATGGGCCATAGGATTCTCCCAGAAGAGTAACTGGCAAAATGCAAATGGCGCTGGAGACGGTCTGAGAGCACTGTGTGTGGGACCACGGGAGAGACATACGGGAGTTATCAGGGGAGTTTGGCACAGGGGGGCCGCTGTGTTCCACATCAACCCTCACTCACCATCCTCACCATCCTCAACTCCCCGCCCCCAATCCTTCTCTTGACATGCCAGCTCAAGTCCTCTGGCTCCATCTCTACCTCCCCACTGCCTGGAATACAGGGGTGGGGGCCATGAGGGTGGGTAAAGGGTCTGACCACAGAGGGGCCCTAAGAAGATGGGGTGGGGGATTTGGGACAAGGGAAAAGCCAGGACTCAAGTCATGGGGGACAGGGAGAGTGGCATCTCAGGGGACCTCAAGGTGGGCTATGCCTGGGCCAGTGCCCCTCACAGTGGCAGCAAGGCAGTGGCCCGAGGCCAGCCACAGGGTGACTGCACTAGGAAGAAGCCCCCCCATCTCCACTGCACCCCCTCACTGCCTGGGGCAGCCTTCCCCTCACAGGAGAACCTGGCAGAGACCAGCTCTGAGATGGAGAAGTTACCCCAAAGCCTGTGTGAGGACTTTGGGGTAGGAGCCCCCCAAAACACGACCCCCCCCCCGGCTGGACTCTAAATCACACACCCAATGCTATAGCCCTTTGGCCTAAGATTTCGTACCAAAGTTATTGTTTTTTTAATGTCCCACTGAAACTGTCATCAGCAGCCACACCTCTGTGACTGGGGGAGTCACTGGGATTCTTCTCCCGGAGTCAGTGTGGTTGCTGGAGGTGAAGAAAGGCCTAGCATCCTGGGTCCC
>NW_005353503.1:126920-127245 GCF_000412655.1 Myotis brandtii | reverse complement strand
AGTAGGGACAGAAGAGAGGAAAGGAGGCCGGAGGCAGGGGCTGGGCCGCCTGGGAGGTTGGCAGACCTCTCACTTCTAGATTTGGGGAGGAGTTGCTCAGAGATGACCTGCTCGAAGACCCCGGTGTAGCCTACCACTCCCTCCCTCTCCCCTCCGGCGCGGACCCCTATTCCTGGGTCTTCACGTCTCCTCGCAGCAACAGCCCAGAGCGCAAACTTTCAGGAACACGACCCCAAGCCTGGCTTCCATTCCGCGTCGCCACCGTGGCTGGGCCGGGGCTCTCGCCGGACAGGACGGGGCTGGGGAGGAGGGGGTATCGCTGAGG
>NW_005353503.1:126548-126763 GCF_000412655.1 Myotis brandtii | reverse complement strand
TGCCCATGCCCACCGGGCCCCCCCACCCCCTCCGCCCCAAATTGGTCAGTCCCTGCGCGCTGCGCGCTTCCCGGGAGCAACTGAAACCCCGGGCTCTCCCCAACTACGGAGCCGGAGCCGGAGCCGAGGCTGGCGGCAAAGGAGGAGAAGAGAGGAGCACGAAGAGGGGGCGTGGGAAGTGAGAGAGGGAAGGGGGCGGAGGGAGCGGGGGCCGC
>NW_005353503.1:125447-125697 GCF_000412655.1 Myotis brandtii | reverse complement strand
GGCGGTGCGCGTCTCCATCTGCGCCGCCCCACTTCCACCCCCTCGGGGGCTCCACCCACGGGGCAGGGGAGGAGGGTGAACCCAGGGGCACCTGTTTGAGGAGGGGCTGCACGAGGCGCGCGGGGAGGTGGGGTATGTGCAAAGAGACCAGGGAGGTGGGGAGCTCTCTGCCTCTCCTGGGGAGGGTATAGGGGTGCCCCCGAGCCCGAGGAGCCGCCTCGTTTTCTAGTGAGGGCGGTAGGCCTAGGAG
>NW_005353503.1:91098-125378 GCF_000412655.1 Myotis brandtii | reverse complement strand
CAGCGGCCCCCCCCACCCCGCCCCCCGGCCGGCCTGGGTCCCTGGGTCGCAGAGCTGTGGCTGAGCTCCTGGATGGTCTCCAGAAAAAGTCCTCGCAGCCCCTCCGCATCGGGGCCTGGGCTTTGCAGAGATGGAGAGGCCTCCTCCGCGCCCACCGGGGATGGAGCGCTTGGCCCCACGCCCTCTGTGCTGGGCAGGGCAGCCGCTGGGGAGTCCAGGAGCCCAGGCTGGACCCGGAAAGGCCACCTCCTCTGGGCCTTGGCTTTGGCAGCAGGGCCTTCACTGGTTCGCGGAGATTCTGTTTGAAGTCAATTCCCCGAACATCAGATACAAAGTCAGACATCCACATAAGAAGACTTTCTTGGCCTGGGTTGTGTTTTTCCTTCCCATGGCACGGTGTCGGCTGGTGTCGGCTGGTGTTGGCTGGACTCAGTTCAGCCACCTGCACCGACAGCAAGGGGCAGAGGCCTGGCATTCCCAGGGCAGTGGGCACAGCTGGGTGGGAAGGCCCCGCTGCGGTTCGGGCCTGAGGCCCTCTCTACATGGGGAATAATTTGGGCCTTTTCCTGAGGGATACCAACTGGGCGTGGAACCTCTCTGTCCACACCTTTATCCCACCCGCCCATCCTAGACCAAACACGCTGTGGAGTGCGTCATGCACTCACCCTCTAGTATTTACTGAGTGTCTGCTGCGTTCCTGGTCTGTGCCAGGGCCACCTGAGAAACTAACTTCCTTGAGATCAATGATAACCACTATCATACAGGGGTGGGCAAAAGTAGGTTTACAGTTGTAATACAAAGAAATAATATGATAATTAATAAGTAATACAAGAATAAACTCTGTGTTTCCATACTCACAACTGTAAACCTCCTTTTGTCCACCCCTATATTTTCAAAGAGGCTACCCTGGGCCAGACACCATACTTAATTTTTTTAAAAGATATTATTCACATACCATAAAATTCACTATTTTAAAGTGTACAGTTCGGGCTGGCCGGCATGGTCAGTTCATGAGCATTGACCTATGAACCAGGAGGTCATGGTTTGATTCCCAGTCTGGACACATGCCCGGGTTGCGGGCTCGATCCCCAGTGTGGGGTGTGCAGGAGGCAGCCGATCAATGATTCTCTCTCATAATTTATGTTTCTATCTCTCTTCCTCTCCCTTTCTCTCTGAAATCAATAAAAATATGTGTTAATAAAATAAAATATGCATACAGTTCAGTGGGTTTTAGTATTCACTGTTAAATTCTCAAAATAATGACAGGTATGTGGTATTATTACCTACATTTAATAAGTAAGGCAGCCAGTGCCCAGAGAGGCTAAGTAGCTTGACCACGACCACCTACCTGGGAACTTGGCAGAGTGAGAATTTGAACTCAGGCCATTGAGACCAAAGCCGGACTCTGAACAGGAGACTTGAGTGCCTCTTTGGATGGGGCCAGGTAATGGGGGTCTTAAAAGCCATCTATGACATTAGCCCTGTTGGGGAGGACAAAAATAGGGAGCCACTGCAGGTTGCTCAGCAGGTAGTTGGGGAAACTGAAGTTCTACCACGTAACCTTGTAATGCGACAGATCTGGGGTAGCAGCCCCTGGGTCTCTTTCTAGAAAGATTCTGGACTTGTCTCTCTCTCCAGTCCCTCTCAGTCATTGCATTCCCACTGCTGGCTCTTTGGTGAAAAGTGTATGAGGTGCCTGCTCTGTGCCAGGCACCGTCCTAGGCTCAGAGAATAAAGACGGGAAAAGAGCAGTAACTGTCTCCAAAGAGTTCCCTGTGGGGGCCCAGGACACGCATGCAGGTCAGCCCCGGTGCGGCATGAGGAGTGCCGTTGAGGTGTTAAGGGCCCTCAGAGTAGAGAAGCGTGACCAATGACTCTCCCAGGAGTGGGAACAGCGGGTGTCAGGGTAAACTACAAAACGGATATTGAGGCGGGCATTGAAGATGATGTCTGTTTGGTTCCCCGAGAAGCAGACCCTGAGAGAAAGATTTGAATGTGGGCAGTTTATTGGGGAGACTAAGGACATGCTATGTGGGGAGCGGGGAGGTGGTTTAGCAGCCAGTTAGCGCTGTGGGCACCAGGATGAGAACTGTCTCAACCTTAACCCGCCAGAGGGCGGATGTCTGTTTGGTTCCCCGAGAAGCAGACCCTGAGAGAAAGATTTGAATGTGGGCAGTTTATTGGGAGACTAAGGACATGCTATGTGGGGAGCGGGGAGGTGGTTTAGCAGCCAGTTAGCGCTGTGGGCACCAGGGCTCATCCCCACGAGGGTGAGAACTGTCTCAATCTTAACCCGCCAGAGGGCAAGGGAGCAGGGTGTGCAGACATCAACTGACATCAGGCACTGGCTCAGTGGCCAAGGGCTGCTTCCGGAGATCCATTCCCTGGCACTTCCGGTCTGACCAGCACAGAGTGGCCATTAGGTTCCAGAAGCCAGTGGAAACTTCCAGTAAAGACACGCGGGCGCTGGCAGGTGGGTGTGGGGCTGGGGTGCACTGCAGAGGCCAAGGCGAGGCAGCAACAGGACGCTGGCTGCTGCGGAGACGGACTTCTGCTGGAGGACAAGGCTGCGCAGGCTCTCCTGGCGGAGAACCAGCAGATGGAGGGCTAGAGAGCTGGGTTTGGGGACCCTGGTGTGGCTGGAGCACAGGATGAGGTCACAGAGGGAGAATAGGAGGCCAAGAGGTGAGGGCCATGCTGCAGGCCGCAGGCCTTGGCCTCCTTCAGACACAGAGGCTTCTCGGAAGGGGACACTGGAGGAGGACTGTTCTCAAAGATACTCAACTACGTGGCCACCCAGTGAGCCCAGAACACAACTTGCTGGTCAGGCCCAGGCAAAATGCTCCTGGTTGGAAAGCAGCCCATGGCATTGCCACTGGGGGGTCATTTCTCCTTTGAGGGATATAACTGAGGTCACCTGCGATGTCCAGGCAGGCCAGCAGGTGCTCGTCCAGATTAGAACTAAGCAGGGCCTTGGCCCACCCGCCACGTGATCAGCACTGTCCCCCCTGATTAAGAACTGGGAGCACGGAATGGCCCGTGCCCAGAAGATCTGGAATAATCAGCATCAGCGTTTTGCCTTTGCCTCCAAGATGCAAACACGCTCTCATCTGACCTGACCGCGGTGTTAATGACGGCGGAGCAATTTGGAGAGGCCGCTCTCCGCATTGCTAAGGAGAGGAAAAGCACCAGGCCTCCGCAGCAGCTGCTGCCTCCCGCCAGGCGCCCTGTGCATGCTGCCCTCGGGTCCTGTCGGAGGCTGGGGACGGCAGGTGGAAAGGGACCCAGAAGAGAGGAAGGAATGTGGATGGGACACGGCGTGGGGGCTGCCCATACTGCACCTTAGAACAAACTAGAAGAAGGTGTTCTTTGCTCTGGGTAAATGCAACTTGTGGGGCAGAGTGCGGGCTGGAATGGGGCCTCCCCTTGCTCCCTGGGCAGGTGTCCTTGTGCTGTGAGCACCCTGCACACCATCCATGGCAGCCCCAGAGAGCAGGAAAGACAGAGGGCATGACGGAACCTGAAACCACCCGATAGTGGGCAAGTGGTGAGATGCAGTGTCTGATTCCACCCATTAGCAGAAATGCTAGAAGGGGCTTGGTTGGAGACCATCTAGGCTAGCCCCGTTCTTTTACTAAAAAGCTTAGAGCGATGCACTCAAGATCACCCGACTCTTCCCTTGATAAGAAACTCCACTAATAGCGGCAGGTCAAAAAAAAAAAAAAATAGCGGCAGGTCAGGTACCTAGAGCAGTGAGGACAGACAGGTGTGGGAGAAGCCATGTGTTGTTGGGTAGAGGAAGAGCCAACAGCCGACCACAGGGCTCTCTACACACCTGGGCCCCATTCCTCCTGGAGGGGGCAGTCTCGCTGCCAGGTGCCCCACCATCCCAACTGGAACCCCACACAGCTCCTCCCTTCCTCTTCTTCCAGATCAGAGCACCAGCCAGCTGGGTCCATGCCTCATCTGGACAGAGGGAAGCCCTTCCTACTTCTGGTATCTGCCTCTCCCACCCTCGCCTGCTCTGGCATCTGTCTGAGGCCCAGTGGCCACTGGCTTCCTCTCTCACCTCTCATGCCCTCCTTTTCCTTCCGGCAACTCATGTTTTTCCAAGAAGGCGAGGCCTCCCTGCCCTTACATCCAGCTGCTGGAATCTTCACACCAACCAGGGCAGGCTGTGGCACTCCCATGCCTGAGACCCTCCTTGGCTCCCGTCTCGCTTTCCCTGACCTCTCTCACTCAATCCCGTCTTTCTCTGTCCCTCACTGTCCATTGGGGGTGGAGTACTGGCTCTGTTTATCTTCTAGGAATGTGTAGATAATGGGTGTTATCTGCTCCATCTTAAACGTGGGAAGTAGCTCAGTACCTTAACTTGCCTGGCGCATACAGGTAAGTGGCAGTGACGGGATGCAAACCAGGACTCCGCGGGTCCAAGGCCGCTGGTGGAGACCGATACCTTGCTGCTCCTTCCAGTCCTCACTCAGGGCCTGTCCAGGAGCCTCAGTGTCCGCCATTAAGGCCCAGGCCCCGACCCTCACAAGTCCACAGGGCCCAGGCCAGCACCCTGTGATCTGTGCTCAGTGCCTTGACCTTCCACTTGGCACTATGTCCAACATGGAGGTCACAGTCTGTCACCACCCCCCCCCCCCCCCCACACACACACACCCTACCCTGCATTTAACCCAGCATTTAGCTGGGCGTTGTTAGCTGTGGGATTAGAAACCTCAGTGCTGCCGAGGACTTTAAAGATAATCAACTCACCTGGATTTTATAGAGCTGGAAACTGAGTCCTAAAGAGGGAGAGAAATTTGCCCAGTTACTTTGCTAAGAAGCCGCAACTACAGATAAAAACAAACAGGAGTTCTGATTAAATCGGCCTCTGGATCCTTTCTCCTCTGCAGCTCTTTCAAGGGATGGGTCCCCTTAAATTTCTGCTGTGCCACCTCTGGGCCTTCCAGTCAGCCCCGAGGGGCCTATACAGCTCCCCACCCCCACCACCGGCTTCTCACCAACGGGCACCAGCCACGCTGGTTGCCTGGCCTTTCCTCCTGCCACTCCTCACTGCCAGGCCCCAATCCCACCCATCTCCCAGGTACTGTCTCTTCCAAGAAGCTAGTCTAATTCTCCCAACTGACTGTGTTTCTCCTTCCACTGAATCCCCAAAACACTTCTCTTAGGTAGATTTCTCCTCTTCCCCCCAGCAGGGTGTGCCCTGAACACCTTGGTCCTGCAAAGCCTGGCCCTTCCCAGGCCTCAGCCCCACCCGCGCCCCCTCTTGTAACCAGATTTCATTACATCTGAATAATTACCCCCCAGTCAGCCAGTCTGCTCTTGGGCCTCCTGAACTCTCTCTCTCTCTCCACTTGATATAAGCCCATTTCCTCTTGTTTGGGCATCTTGGGAAATATAGGAGAGGGTAAGTCCTCACATTTCTTTAGGAGCGTAAAAGCAGTCTCTCCCTGAAGGCCCAGCCTCCCACCAACATACTCGCCGCCTCCCTGATTGGCCTGCTCAGGCCTGGGTGCGATGGAGAGCTGACTTCACCTGGGAGGCCTTGACCAATTCTAGTCCCAGAAGCCCCGCCCTTTCCTCCCCTGCCACAGTTTCTGGGAGGCCTAGGTCTCTGGACTCCCTGCCCCTCCCCACCTGGGCTGATGGGTGGGAGTCGGGGTCACCCCAGCCCTCAGATTCTGTCATTGCCGCTCCTTAGCATCTCTCCTGGCTGCACCTGCACTGGGGCAGCCCAAAAGCCACTGTGGGTGAAACACTTTTTTTCCCTAATCCTCAGCCAAGGACATGTTTTTATTGGTCTGTTTAGAGATAGGAAGTGGGGAGGGGGGTGAGAGAGAAACATTGATCAGTTGACTCCTGCATGCGCCCTGATCGGGGCTCAAACCTGCAACCTAGGTATGTACCTTGCCCAGGAATCAAACCCGCAACCTGTTGGTGTTGGAAACAACGCCCCAGCATCTGAGCCACCGGCCAGGGCTGAAACACTTGTTTTAAGCTCTAACATCATGTTCGTGCCAAGCTGCCTGCCCTGCCCCCGAGCGCCTGCATCTCAGCCGGCCGTGACTTCCTGGCTTTCTTACCTCTGGGCCCCCGCACTGGAATGGGAGCTCATCAGACACACTTCACATATGGCCTCCTCCACCCCTGGCTAAGAAAAGTTGCCCTGATTACGGAAGTATGTGTCCCCAGTTCTCTGATAATCTATCAGGAAGGAGCCAGGGCGAGGTCAGGGTTGGGCTGTGGGAGCTGCTGCTGACAGCCTCAGAGGCCGCCTGCCTGCCTGCCTGGGGGCACAAGGCAGAGTGCTGCTGTCTTTCCACTCATGTAGTGACCTTGAACCCCTCATTGTATCTCTGCTCCTCAGCTTCCCCCAGCTTTAAAAATGGGGATAATAATACCCATACCACCATCCCCTCCAAGTGGTATGAGATGAAGGTGTGCTGGGAGTTACCTGGAAGAAAAATAGCATTAGGAAATTGTCCAAATTTAAATATACAGCAGAGTGCTGCTGTCTTTCCACTCATGTAGTGACCTTGAACCCCTCATTGTATCTCTGCTCCTCAGCTTCCCCCAGCTTTAAAAATGGGGATAATAATACCCATACCACCATCCCCTCCAAGTGGTATGAGATGAAGGTGTGCTGGGAGTTACCTGGAAGAAAAATAGCATTAGGAAATTGTCCAAGTTTAAATATACATATTTTAAAAATATATTTGTATTGCTTTCAGAGAGGAAGGGAGAGGGAGAGAGAGAGAGATAGAATCATCAACGATGAGAGAGAACCATTGGCCGGCTGCCTCCTGCACAGTCAGAGAGGAAGGGAGAGGGAGAGAGATAGAATCATCAACGATGAGAACCATTGGCCAGCTGCCTCCTGCACAGCTGGGACCAAGCCCACAACCCTGACCCGGGAATTGAACTGTGACCTCCTGGTTCATAGGTTGACGCTCAACCACTGAGCCATACTGGCCGGGCAGGAAATCATCCAAGTTTAGACCAGAGGGATCCCTCTTGTCTGGGCCCCTCATTCTGCAGATGGAAGAACAGAGACTTGGGAAAGGTTGTGAAGGTCAAACAGTGATCTGGCTTGAAAACCAGTTTCCATATTTTCTGGGCTGGAGCGGGGAGCAAAGAAAGGTAAGGAAACCACTCCTGTGGGAGTTTAGGGAATGACAGGGTGACAGCAGGCCCCGAGCTCAATGCTCAGCCCTGCCCCGGGAGCCTTCATGAAACGGACACTGTGCTGCCTGTTCACAGCCTTCAGAGGGGACCGAGTGGAACACACGGAACAGCCTGGCACCCGGTATGCCCCCCAATCTCCAGTTCCTTCCCTTTTCTTGTTTTATCTTTAATAGCATCACAAATGCTTTCAAAAAGGGAGTCACAAAGAAAATCATTTTCTCTTAGAGCTGAATGTTGCCAAAAGACAATTGTGGGCCTCGGATTCCCTTTCCCTTGGGGGCTTTTTTATACGGTGAATGTGAAATGGCCATTTTCCCCGTCAGCGTAATGAGGAAGCAGAAATATTGCTTCTCCCTCCCCCGCCGCCTCTACCGTGCAGCTTCCTCGCAGGTACCGGGCGAGCAGCTTTTAATGGAGCTGAGGCCAGATCCTCCCGGAGAGGAAAGTGATTTCTATGCGATTAGCTGAGTGGTGAGGCTAATAGTTATGATCCAATAAACACACTGATTAGGGTCATTTGTGCTCCCTCCCTCCCCGCTCCGTTCTGCGGGGCCAGGGCAGGCCTGGTACGGGCTCTACTTGAAAGCACCTTGCAACAGCCTAGGCTGGGGCCTCCCAGCGGCTTGGCCTGGGGACGCCTGGGACAGAGCAGTTGGTCTGCCAGCCCAGCCTGCGAGGCAGGAGATTCGGTTCTAACCCCGGCCCTGCCACCAGATCACTTTTCCTCTGCACATTTCCCTCCGTATATCAAAGGCAGAGATACAGGGGCTGAACTTGGGGTGCCTTTTACTAGCTAAGCAGCCCTGGCCCGTTATTTCACCCATTCATCACTCTGTACAAGGCTCTGTGCTACTTGCTTTTGGTCCTCAGTTTGCTCACTTGCCAACCTCAGAGGGTGGTTTGGAGGATTAAGAGAAAAAATATATATAAGAAGGTTCTACGAACCATGGAACAGAGAAAGGGCAATAATAACTTGTTTTCTTATAAGTTTCCTTCTGGCTGACTTTCTCTGGTTCCATGAAAACATGGGCTGTTGCTGGGCACAAAAGAGGGGCTCCAGAGTTATCTATAATAATAAAAGCCTAATATGCTAACGGACGAAGCCAGGGCTGCGAGGGAAGCCCGGATCCCGGGTGCCGGAGGGAAGCCAGTGCTGGCAGCTGGGGGAAGGAAGGCCTACTCTTGCACGAATTTCGTGCATTGGGCCTCTAGTTGTTGAATAAAGGAATTCAACTGTGAAGTGGAATATTAAGCAGTTGGGGGGAATTGTTCCTTTATGATGAGGCATGCTACAGAATCAGGCCTGGTCGCACGGGCTCACCCCACCCCTCCATGAACGAGGCTTCTCCACCACCCCATCCAGTACCCAGGAAGGGGCGCTGGCCGGCCTCCTGACAGAGCACCTCCTCCGTCGGCTCAGTGCTGAGCGGACATCTCAATTCTGGCCCCGCAGTCTGAGTGGCTGGTTTTCTGCCTCCCAGGGTGGCAGGCCTGGCTTAGCATCATGGAAGGCCAGGGTAGACTTCTGCCTTTTGAAGAAGCTGTAAGGCCAAACTGTATTCACAGTGGCCTCTAGTGGCCAATTTCCAAAATACCATCCTAAATGGAAACTTGGCAGCTGAAGGAATCTTCTCAGAATGACCTAGATTTAGAAATTTAGGGTTAAAAAGGACCTAGTTCTCATCTTTGCTTGATGAACAAGTTCCAGAGGTAAAGTGATGTGCCCAAGATCACCCAAAAGTCTCACATCTCTCTGTCCACAAACCTTGCCCCAAACTGGCCAGCTGTGGTTTCAGATGCAGTTAGAGATCATGAATTGCCCGTTTGGAAGAACAAAGGAGGACCCAACTTCTAAGTCAGACCAGGCCAGCTTGGAGTGACACCCTAACTTACTCTCTTCCCCTGCACTTTGCTTCTCTCTTATCTGTCCAAGAATGTTGCTAGAAGGCACCCTGTCCCGATATTTACCTAAAGAATTATAATCTACTCTACAGCAACAGGCTCTGAGGCCACCAAATGATTTGGAGGCAGTGAACTCCGCCACTTCAAAAAATGTGCTTTTCATTGCTTCCTCCTCCACGCGTTACAAGAATGTAGTGACGGCTCAGATTGGCTTGAGGATCTGGGATAGGAATCCTTCCACTTGTGCAGGGGGAGCTATTTTGACATTCTGGAGACACCGTCCAAAAATAAGTCAGGCTGAGTGCTTCCAGAGGGCTAAAGCCTGGGTTTGGAGACGGGGTAAAGCTATTTCTGCAGGTGGATCGCAATCTTTTCCTGCCAGAGAACAATTTTTCATTCGATTCATTCAGCAGTAACTTTGAAGAATTGTGTGAAGTGCTGAGGGGACTCAGAGGGGAGTGAGGCAGGTCTCTGCTCTGAGAGGCAGGCCCAGAGGGAGGGAGCGGTGTGCAAGGTCAGGCTGCTAATGTTGGGATGAAGAGGTGGGTCAGGTGCATGGTGGTTTCAAGGGCCACTGGTAATAACAAGAGCTGTTTCCTAAATGCTGGTCCCTGTTCTAGCTCATTTATGAGGTTAGTACCATTATCCCCATTTTATGGGTGGGGAAACTAAGGAGCAGTGGCATCTGAGCCCCGCAGGGGTCCTCCAATGGCGTAATTGCTGATACCTGCCCTGCATTTTCTGTAACGTCTACTAACCGTGCCATCTCACCCCCTGCGGCACCCACACAGATCTGGCGTCCACGGGGTACCACAGTGGGAGCGAAGGCAGGCCACTGTTCCTTAGAGTTCCACTGTAGCAGCCAAAGCCAAACAAGCACATCCTGGCTTTGAAGCTCTTCATTCTTCCAAGATCACCCCTGGTCTAGGAGGAGGATCAGGTTATGGTCCCAATTGCCCCATGCTCTTAGGATGCACCCCCCACCCCCCCAATTTCATGTTGGACCTAGGCTCTCACCACTCAAAGTGTGGTGTCTGAACCAGCAGTCACCACCTCCTGGGAGCTGCTAGAAATGCAGAATCTCTGGGTAGATGCTGAAGCCAGGCCTGCTTTCTCGCAGGCTCCCCAGTGGTTCTTGTGTGGGGGACAGTGTGAGAAGCCCTGGGCCAGGGCCCTCGGGGCCATGCCTTTACAGTCTGGGTGCCAAACTTCTCACCCATCCACAGACACTTGTTTGAAGGCTTCTTTCATTGGCTTGTTTATTCACAGCTTCAAGCATTCTCTAGATCTCCCAAGTCTAGAATCATCTATCCTTCCCACCAAAGCTGTATCTCTCCCATCCCTGATTACATCCGGCAGTCCCACAACCTCTCTTCACTAATCTCCATCAAAGTTAGAAACTCATCCTTGCCTTCTCATAAGCCACCTTGCCTCGATCTGAGATGTGACTGAAATGGGCTATCTCCCAGCACACCCACTCTTATGAGACTTCTCCTAACTGCACTTATCCTAGGAGGGTGTGGACACTCACAGGACACAGGGATTCATCAGGATTCCCTTAACCAAGCTCCCTTTACGCAGAAACAGAAATTTCTACATCTCTGGCTACTGGCAGAATCTCGGAAATTGTGAAACAATTCCAGTTTCTCTTTGAGGTCACCTCCTTCATGAAGACTGGTTCACACTCACGCGTGATCACCTCACATGCTTGGCATACCCCAGAAACAGGACCTGTGCCTGTGCCTCTCTCTTCCCAGGTGTGCTCACAACCCACTCTCCTTCTCAAAGCAGCGGTAAGGGGTTTCCGCCGCCCCCTGACCTGGTGGAAAGTGGGAGTTGCAGGACTGTAATTCTGGGAGGTACTGGACAAGTGTCTTATTCCTTGCTCTAGAGGTGGACCCAATTATGTCTGCCCAGTTCAGGCTGAAAGAAATGTATTTTTAACTTCCCAAAACAGTACTTTGCCCCCCAAAACCATCTCTGGGAAGTTACAAAGTCATTTACATAGTTTGTTATTGGGAGTTCCTTTTTTTAAAAAATATATTTTTATTGATTTCAGAGAGGAAGGGAGAGGAAGAGAGAGAGATAGAAACATCAATGATGAGAGGGAATCATCATTGATGATTACTCACAACTTCAAGCATTCTCGGGCTGGGGACCGAGCCCGCAATCCAGGCATGTGCCCTTGACCAGAATCGAACCCAGGATCCTTGAGTCCATAGGCCGACGCTCTATACCAGTGGTTCTCAATCTTCTGGCCTTTTAAATACAGTTCCTCATGTTGTGACCCAACCATAAAATTATTTTCGTTGCTACTTCATAACTGTAATGTTGCTACTGTTATGAATCGTAATGTAAATATCTGATATGCAGGATGGTCTTAGGCAACCCCTGTGAAAGGGTCATTCGACCACCAAAGGAGTCGCGACCCACAGGTTGAGAACCGCTGCCTATACACTGAGCCAAACCAGCTAGGGCCCTTTTTTTTTGTTGAGAGAGGAGGACGGGGAAAGGTCGAATATGGGGAACACTTGAGGACTAGAACCTTGTTTGGTCATTCCAGAGAGTAAATCACCATTTCCAAAATTCAGAGAGCAGGAAACATACTGAAGCTACAAGCCCCTCTTCAATCAAGGAGCTACCACTTTAAGAGAGTCAACACCACAACACACACTCCCTCCGACAGGCAGGTGTATCTCTTGTTAGTTTGAGGGACAGTTCAGGTCTCAGCACATCCACCTGGTAATCGCCAGGGAACCCCCCTCACTCAGACATACTCATCGAGATCACCTAACTTCTCTCTTCGGTTCTGCCTTTTTAGGTCAGTCCTGCTCTTGAACGGGAGAAGTCCCCTGGAGATCACAAACCTACAATGATGTGAAATCTTGAAGATGAGCCCTAAAATACAACTTGAGATGGTTCAGAGGTTAAAATGGCTCATAGAACCTCATACAATATTTAAAATCAGACCACAGCAAAAATTTCAAACATCAATGGCATTTTATTTAGGAAGTTTCTATGTATCACACAGGTATTAACTTCCTTTCTCTCATAATCCCCTTAAAAAATACAGAAAGATTAAAAAACAAACAAACAAAAAATGGCCCTTAACATATAAAATCTCGGTTTCTCTAAAGTCTTAGGTTTTTTTTAAAAAAGGCACTGGCACTTCTCCTTTATGAGAAGAATTCAGTCTTTTCTTAGGCTCACTACAGATTTCTACTCCTTCCTGGAAAAAAAATGGTCAACGCTTCTGCTTCCTTTTAGTAAATTCATTTCTTGATTATTACACATTAGCATTCCCCACTTGACACCTTCTTAGACACTTGATTGTTGGATGCATTTCTCATTTGGCAAACATCCAGTGTGGCTTTGCGTGGGATGTCTAAGTGTCAGGAACAGCAGTGTTGATGTTCTGCTTTTGAGGGGGAAATATATATAGCGACGCAGACATTCCCAGGAAGAACAAATGTAGGAGACTGAAAAGGGTGTGCAGAGTGCAGAGGGCTGACAGGCACTGCTTGGTTTGAATTCTGTGGCCGTCAGCCACCGAAGACTGCAGTGTAGGCCAGAATATAAATCTTCGCAGAAAGAAGTTTGGTTGGACCCTGAAATGGCAGAGCTGGCCTCATGTTGTTCCAAGGGTATCAGACAGATGCACAGAAGACGCCGTGTGGGTCGTCTGCAGTGAGCAGTAGCCTGTGTGATCATGCATGGGCAGTTCTGGAAATGCCCTGTCAACCGAGGCTCAGGGAGAAGCGACAAGAAGCATCCTATTAAAATACACTTCCACCTCTAACTCACCCAAGCTCCCAGGCCTCCTTGGCTCCGTGATTCACAAGGCCAAAATGAGTTCAGAGGTGTGTCATTTAGGTCACCCGGACCCCGGTTCGCTGGGCCATTTCAGAAGACCTGGCGAGCAGCAAGGCTACCCAGAAGGGTATGCCTTGATGATCTTCACATCGTCCACAGGGCGGTCCTGGGAGTTTGTTTCCACCATTCCTACTCGATTCACCATTCCTATACCCTGGCACACGCGGCCAAAAATGGTGTGTTTGCCATCAAGCCACTGGGTGGGAGCTAGGGTCACAAAGAACTGGCTGCCGTTGGTGTCTGGCCCTGCATTGGCCATTGCAAGAATTCCAGCCCCTGGTGGGAAAAGGAAGAGAGGGAAGAGTATGAAAAACCCCCACGGCTCCAACCTGGCGCTACTATACCATCGCAGGGATGGAAAGAAGCCAGACTTTGCTCTGGCCTCTCTCATCATCCCCCTTCCCCGGGGCAGGCTCTCTGCCCTTGCACAGAGGCCATCAGCTACACCACCCCAGCCTCTTCGCCTGCTCCCCAGCCTCTGTCCATGGTGATCCTCACTAAACACTGGGCCATGTTGCCACTCCCCTAAAAATCCAGCAAGGCCTCCTGCTTCTCTGCGGAAGCTTTTGTGTTGCTATAGTGTAAGAGCAACATTCAGCAAGCAGAGTCTAGACACTCAGACCAGCACTCTGAATCGCTCGGGTGCTGAGAGGCGCCACTCTCTCTAATCCTCCAGGGCTCTCCGTGGCGCCGGGCGGGCAGCTACGTGGCACCGTGCCACCATGTCAGGCTTTCACCTTGAATCACAGCCAAAAGAACGAACCTTCAAAATCCACCCTCCCTTCTCACCCAGTCCAGCAGATTACATACTTACCCGTGAATTTCAAGTCTGGATGAAGTTCATCTTCAAACTGCTTGCCATAGATAGACGCACCACCTCGACCTGCCACATTGGAAGACGAGAAGCCAATCAGCCAGTCTCACATCCCCTCTCTCAGCAAGAACTATGCCCGGGATCAAAGGATTTTTGGAGTAGAGGAAAGGAAAAGGCAGGGAGCAATGAGCCCCAGCCAGTGTGCTGCAGCCACACAGCCCAGCAGCAGAACCAAGCACTACCCAGCACGTTCCAATCACTGGTTTCACTCAGGTAAGACATTTCTTTTCAAAATAACACCAAGAGTGTTTTTCTCACTTATTAAAGTTATACATGTTCGCTGTCAAAAATGTAGAAAACACAGAACACTATCAAAAGAACATTAAAGTGCCCTGTAATCTAACCATCTACAGATAATAACCATTCATAGTTTGATGAATTAAGATATTTGTTAAATTCTTAACATTTTGATGAGTATTTCAGACAGGAACGCTGAAGCCCTAACCCTGTTGCTAATCAATCAGCACTTTCCTGCTGAGCTCAGATTTGCCCCTGATTCCCAATGGACCCAGAACCTTCAGCAGCCATTTGTAATGGATCAGAGATGGCACAAGAATTGAAAGCTATTTCCCTTAATCTAGATGAAGAAAAATAAGTCAAAGACATCTCGCTTAAGGAGAAACAGGAATGGCGGTCAGGGGCAATGTGGCAGGAAGGAGAGGCAGTGTGTTGGAAGGAGACTATGAAGAAACACGGGGTTGGGAATGATTTGCTAGTGACCTCACCACCACCAGGTAGTTATACTGTGTCTGCAGAGCCGGTGCTGTGCTGGACACCCAGGTTTTGTTGTTAGAACAAAGTGATATGTTCAACCATCTGCCTTACTGAAGTACTTTGGTTTCTCCGAGTTGACCAGCCAAGACAAACCGTGAACACTGGGTTTACCAGCTGACTCTGCTGGCCCGGCAGCCAGAAAACAGCCCGCACCCAGGGAGCGCCCCTCCCTGCAGTCAGCCTGCTGGGAAAGCGCCATGCCCACCCCGCAGGCCCCGGGCCTGGGCCACGGTGTTTCCATGGTAAAAATCCTTCGCTTTACCTTTTAGGATGTTCCACCACAGGGAGCCTGTCAGAGCCCCCGGTTCTTTGCAAAGAGGAACGGGGGTGATTCCTAACAGACTCAGAGGAAGCCTCCCACCTGGCCCAGGCTACCTACGCTTCTGGACTAAACTATGTAAAACTTCATTCCAAAAATTCTAACCTGCCAGTGTACCTCCAAACAGCTGTAACGTAGCCAATATGTTCTCTCTGACTACAGAGTCCAGACTCCTGTGTGAGGTTTGCGGGGAGGGGTGGTTAGTGGAAATGCTAGGGCTGAAGATGAGAGAGGAGAGGGTGGGGCAGCAAACGGTCCAGCCCACACCCAGGCCTGACAAGCCAGCTGGGGAGAATGCTCAGGAGCGCACTGTCCACCCGCGACCGAGCCTCGGAAGCGTGACCCCTGCAAGCCGGGGCTGCAAGAATGAAACGTCAAGGCCACTGAAACCCACCACATAAATGGCTCCACACGCAAGAGGGGGATTTCAGGAGTCACAGAAGCAGCCTGGGTGCAAAGTCATCCGAAGATCAAAGAGCACCGAGCCCCTTTTTACTCTCTAGGCGTAGTCTGACCAACGGCAGCGAGTCTGAGCCTCTGCAGCACATTTACTCATAACATGCTATTTTCATAACCTAAATCCACTCAGTAGCGTTTGTAACAAAATGTCATCAAGACAAATAATTCCAATCAAAACATTCCTTTGGGCATGTGGAACGGGGGAGCCCTGGTTGGGGGGCAGAGTGATGAAAGAGCTCTCTGGTGCAGAGCAGGATGCACAGGTGTCACTTACAAAGGATCACTTACAAAGCCGACTATGTTGCTGTCAAAAATGTGCTATGTGCCTGGCCTGGTATAGATACAGCAGAGACAGGCACAGACCTGCTTTCTAAACTCTCTACTCCCCAAGTCCTTTTATTCTTCTGTCTTCTCCTTTAAACATTTATTCAATACTAGAGGCCCAGTGCACAAAATTCATGCCCCAGGGGGGTGGGAGGGTCCCTCAGCCTGGCCTGCGCCCTCTCGCAGTCCAGGACCCCTCGGGTGATGTCTGCCTGTGGGCCTAAGCCCACAGTCAGACATCTCTCTCGCAGTCCGGAACCCCTTGCTCCTTACTGCTCGGCTCACTGCTCCTTAGTGCTGTGGTGGAGGTGGGAGAGGCTCCCGCCACCACCGCTGTGCTCACCAGCCGTGAGCCAGCTTCTGGCTGAACGGTGCTCCCCCTGTGGGAGCACATTGACCACCAGGGAGCAGTTCCTGCACTGAGCATCTGCCCCCTGGTGGTCAGTGTACGTCACAGCGACCGTTTGTTCCGCTGTTCGGTTGATTTGCATATTAGGCTTTTATTATATAGGCTACTTAGTATTTCATCCATACAAGAAAATGCAAATAATATAACAACTATACATCTTACCCTTAAGGAACAAAATGTGGCAAATCAGTTAGACCCCATGCATACACACCCTGCTTCCCTCCACCCCCACTCTCCCAGGGAACCACTATTCTGACCAGCAGTTTGTTATTTCCATGCATTTTCTTCTTTACTATGTATATATGCATCCCTTAAAAAATGTGTTGTTCTGCATGTTTTTAGGTTTAGAGAAGTGTATTATAATGCAGTCTTCTGCAATTAGCTTTTTTCTGTTCACCACTGTCACAGTCATGTACTTTGTTCCGTGCAGCTCTCTGAAATATTCATTGCGCTGTGTGATTACACCAATCTTATCTTTTCTCATGTTGATGGCTCTTTAGGGTCTTCCCAATGTTTTCCTATTACAAAACACACTGTAATAACCACTCTCTTATGGTCCACAAACAAGTGCAGGACCTCTCAGAGACCACAGCTCGCTAGGGATATATATGCAGGGTCACAATCGGACTATTTCACCATTACTCCATGTGGGAAGCACGCCAGGTCCCCGGACAGTCAAAGCCAATGGGAGCACAGAGGCCTTGTTATCAATACACCAGAATGGCCAACGGCCGCTCTGGGCATGAGCCTAATTGGAAAGTCCAAGGACTCGGAGCCTGGGAATCCTAATCAGGCCAAGATACCATGAGTGGGTGCAAGGACACATGGTACACTGTGCCCTTCAGTAGTCAATAAGATTGATGTAACTACTGGCACAAAGCCTTCTTTGTCTAAATGGTATAAAAGTAGGTTACTGACCAGCTAGTCTGCTGGAGTATGGAGAGAGAGCAGCTAAGATGAAGTGTGAGAAGAAGTGTGTTAGAGAGAGAGCAGCGGGGCAGGAGAGACAGGAGAAGCTGCTGAGCCGGAGAGCTCAAGTACCGCTACGATGGGAGGCGGTGAGTCTAGAAGGCAGCGTGCGGCTGCTCAGATAATGACTGTGGGGACAGAGACTGATGCTGCTTCTGGGGGAAAGGTATGTGCTCACCAGCCGGTGTCCGGCTGCCTGCCTGTACGGACCTTGCTGTGAGGACTGTTCTTGTCTGATGGCTCTGTGGCCACTGGCTTCTGCAATGAAGACTCATTCTTATACACCCACAGCCTCTCGTGGCGTCTCCGTCTGCCCCACCACCAAGAACTGACCTGAGGAACTTGGACTAAGTTCCCAACAGTTAGTACAGTGGGCAGGGTTCAAGGAAGAACCAGCCCTGATGTAATCAGATAGGATAATTTATTTATTTATTATTTATTTAAAATATATTTTTATTGATTTCAGAGAGGAAGAGAGAGGGAGAGATAGAAACATCAATGATGAGAGAGAATCACTGATCGGCTGCCTCCGCATGTGCCCTTGATTGGAATTGAACCTGGGACCCTTCAGTCAGCAGGCTGATGCTCTATCCACTGAGCCAAACTGGCCAGGGCCAGATAGAATTTAGAAGAATACATGGACTCACAGCCACTCAGAGCACCCGAGCTCGTGTAGGGCTCTGGCTTGTGCTCTGACACTCCATTTCCCAAATATCTTGCCAGAAGAGCCCCAATGTGCACCCCCACCCACAGTGCTCTCTCTTCCTCTTACTGCTCTAGGTTCTCTGGCAGCTTTCTAACATTTGTCAGTCTAACAGGCGTCTGATCGCTTGTGGGGTTTTAACCTGCGTTTCCCTGACAGAGGAAATGTGCATAATTTCAGTTTATTGGCCACTTAGCTTTCCTTCTCTGTGAACAGCCACTTTTCTAGTGAGTGGCTTGACATTTTAGAATTTATATGTATATTATATCATTAGGATTAGTATTCTGGATACGAATCCTTTTTCAGCTAATGCTTTGCAAATACCCTCTTCCAGTTGACTTTTTGCACTTTTGTATGCTGTCTTCTGATGCACATAAGTTTTTGCTGTTGAAATTCCTTAATCTTTTTCTTTATGACCTGTGCTTTTTGCTTCTTAAAAAAACATTTATCCTCAAGATTCCCGATGTCTTTTCTTCCTCCTCCTGCTCACTGACTGTGAAAACCTCTTCAGACGAACTGGAGTGGCATCGAAGACACAGGGAATGGCCTCTAACCGTGGTGCTTGCTACCTGTCCCCACGACTCCCATGCCACAGCTGTGAGACCCGAGGTTAACACCAGCCCCAAAGCAGCCACAGGTAGGCCAGTCAGTGACCCATAAGGGGACCCACGTGACAGCTCTGTCTGGGGCACTGCACACTGGAAGGTGACGGACCAAGCCAATCAAAGCCTTTCTTCTGGGAAGGGAACCTCTCACAGACACTACAGGCTGGCTGTCCTCTGAGCACCCCCATCGCCTTCACAGCCGGCCTCAACCTCAGAGACAAGGAAGGCGGGTATCAACCAGATGCCTTTGCAACAAGGGTGGCCAGATGACCCAGTTCTGACTTCTAACATAAACAGAAGCCTGCCGAGTAGACTCCTGGGAAAAGGACAGCTTTCCTGATAAAAAGGGACAAACACGCTCCTAGTCTTTCACCCATAGCTCTTTCCCCATCTTCCTTCTCTGAAAGCAGATGTTAGGAGTAGCAGCAACCATCTTGCAAACATAAGACAAGTTTGAGATCAAAAGTCAAGACACTAAGAACTGTGGAGAGGAAACACATAGCAGGCCTGGGTCCCTCACGCTCTGCTGGGCAGCTGAACCAATGGCTGCAACTGCTACTCCACACAGTCCCTTACTGAGAAGAACAAAAGCTCTTAGTGTAAGCCATTAGGGCTGAGTTTTCTGTTACTTGTAGCCAATGGCATCCCAAGTCATACAACCACTTTGTTAGTAACAGGAGGAAGGGGGACTGACAAGTGCAGCGGCTGTTAGGGAAACCCGGGAAATGCCAAGCACCAGATCTAACTGGGAAACCAGCTGCGGTTCTCCCAGAAGCTTTGAATTCTTAAGATGTTCTCTCTTCCTCACTTGCCTTTGGGGCCAAGAGATCCAGATTTCGGTTCCAATTCCACCATTTCCTAGCTAAGTAACTTTCGGGAAATGCCAAGCACCAGATCTAACTGGGAAACCACGCTGCGGTTCTCCCAGAAGCTTTGAATTCTTAAGGTGTTCTCTCTTCCTCACTTGCCTTTGGGGTCAAGAGATCCAGATTTCGGTTCCAATTCCACCATTTACTAGCTAGGTAACTTTAAGCAAGATACTTACCCTCTCTAAGCCTCTGTTTCCTTGAATGCAAACAAGAATAGTAGTACTTATGTCTCATGTGATTGTTATGAGAATTAAAAAATGCACGAAAGCCATGCAGTTCTATAGACAGTAGTAGTACCTGCCATGATAGGCTCCCTTTAACTGAGAGAACCTGAGCATTTTCCGTGAGAGGCAAAAGGAAGTCGTGATTTTGGGTTTATTTCAATTCCTCCGTCCTCAAACCTCACCATTCCCTCACTGCTCCTTGCTCTTTGTAACTTTCCTTCTTCTTTCACTGAGAAAAAGGCAAAAGAGACCTTTCACATGCTCACACGCCCAATTCACTTCTCTTCCTACATCTTACCGTTTCTTCCTACATCTTTCTTCCTCCGTTATTAATACAGTATGAATAAATTGTTCATCTAACTATCTCACCACCACAAACCATTTACCTGCAATGAACTTTGCAGCTACAATTACCCCCTCTCCTGTATCAATTTTTCTTTCTAGTGGATCATTCCATCAGCATAAAAACATGGTATGAATATTTCCCACATTAAAAAGCAAACAAAAGAAAAAACTCCATCTCCTAGTATCTCCTCATTGTCTTGCATATCATTCACAGAAAAATCTCCTCAAAAAAGCTGTCGTCACTTGGTGTCTCCACTTCCTCTCCTGCCTCTTGAATGCTCTCCATTCAGATGTTTGCCTTCACCACTCCAACGAAACTGCTTCTGTCAAGGTCATCGGTGACTGCCACGCCCTTGAACCCAATGGCCAGCCCTCAGGCCTCAGCTTGCTTGATCCATAAGCAGGATCTGACAGCTGATGTCACCCTTCTTGAAACCCCACCTCACTGGCGGCTCCTCATACTTTTCTGCCGGTGCTTTCTCCTCTGCCTGCTCTCCTTTCACAGGTGTGAGGCCTGCACTGATGTGTGAAGAACGCCCCTCCCAGCCCTTACTCCCTCACCCCTTTATCTTTCACCGGTGTTACCCCAATAAAGCTCTTCCATGCCTAACTCTGTTTTGGCATCTGCTTCCCAGAGGACTAGGACCCACAGAACCACGATCACCTTGGTCCAAGCTACAAGTTCTAGCTTCGACAATGAAAGCTTCCAATTGGTCACCTTGCCTCTCCCTTTCCACACCAGTCGCTTCTCCACCTGGAGGCCAGAGGGATCCCTTAAAAACAAGTCACAGTGTGGCAGTGGTCTGCTCAAAATCCTTCCGTGACATTTCAACACTTAGGACAAAATCAAAGTCTTCAGCACAACTTACAAGACACCCCATGATCAGGGACTCAGCTAACCTTCAAAGTCACCTCCTGCCACTCTCTCCTCACTCACCTGCTCCAGGTACTGTCCTCTGGGCTGTTTCTTGCCAAGCACAGCCTGGTCTAAGGCTCTGACTACTGTTCCCTCTGAGTGTCCTGCCCCTGGCAGTCTCAGAGCTCACTACTTCCCTGTATTTAGAACTCTGCTCAAATGCACTTTATCTGACGAGAGGTCTTCCCTCATCACACTCCCACAACAGCACCTCCCTCACTCTCTATCCAGTGGTTCTCAACCAGGGATGACTTTGCCCCCTAGGGAACTGGGTAATATATGGGGACATTTTTAGTTGTCACAGTGAGGGGTTCTATTGGCATCTAGCAGGTCGAGGTCAGGGATTCAGCTAAACATCCTACAATGCACAGGAGAGCCCCCATCCCCCACAACAAAGACTTATCCAGCCCAAAATGTCAATAGTGTCAAGGTTGCAAATACCTGCTCTACCCCCTTATGCGTTATTTCTTCTATATCATGTCATGACCTGACAGTATATTATGTACTTATCTGCTCATTGTCTGTCTCTCACACCACAGTGAGCTCCACACGGCTTTCTTATTCACTATTGTGTCCCCAGCTCTTAGAACGATGCCTGGACCATGGTAGGAGTCTAACAAACATTTGTTAAATGAATTAACAACCAAAATAAATAATAACTAAACTTTTTTGCACTCCTATTTGTATCAAGCCTGCGCAAACCATTTGATGAAGATCAGCTCATTTACTACTCACAACAACCTCATGAGGTGCATATAACCACCCTCCCCATTCATAGAGAAGGCTCAGCAAGGTCACATAACTAGTCTACATTTAGTAAGTGTTCCTGTGGAGCCAAGACTCAACCCCAAGTCTACCGGGCCACAACCTCCTGTTCACCCCACACCCATGGTCGGCAAACTGCAGCTCGCGAGCCACATGCGGCTCTTAGGCCCCTTGAGTGTGGCTTTTCCTAAGCCTTAGGAGTACCCTAATTAAGTTAATAACAATGTACCTACCTATATAGTTTAAGTTTAAAAAATTTGGCTCTCAAAAGAAATTTCAATCATTGTACTGTTGATATTTGGCTCTGTTGACTAATGAGTTTGCCGACCACTGCCCTAGAGTAAAGGCTATTCTAGACTTTCCTAAAATTTTAGAAACAAACCTCAATTAGATCAGGTTGATCCACAAGTAAATTGATTGCCTGACAAAACAAACTTGAAAACACTTTAATGGAAGATAATATCTAGGCATGCAAAGTGTAACAATCACAATTCCAAGCACCCAATAAAAATGATTAGACATGTTAAAAAAATGAAAAAATGTGACCCATTACAAGGAAAATAACGTTAGTAGTAAGAAACTTAGACATGACATAGAAATCAACATGTAACAGCTTTGAAATTGCTGTAACAAATATGCTCATGGAATTAAAAAAAAATTTAGTGAGGAGAGAAATAAAAACATTTAAAAAAAATCAAAGGGAACTTCCAAGAATGAAAAAAATCAATATTTAAAATGAACATGTTATAGGATGAACACAATGGAAGATTAGATAATATAGTGCAAGACATCAGTGAAGTTGAAGATATAGGAATAGAAGCTATCCGAAGGAAAGCAGAAAAAGAAATAGATTAAAACAAGTGAATGGAACCTCAGCAATATTTGACACAATTTCAGGTACTTTACATACCTATATATAAAATCCAAGGAGAAAGGTAGGGGGCAGAAAAAGTATTTGATGAAATAAAAAAAAAACTCCAAATTTGATAAAAACCATAAATTATAAATCCAAGAAACTCAACAAATCCCAACCAAAATTAACAATCACATAAACAATAAGCAAAAAAACCCTACCAAAGTATATCTTTATCAAATTACTGAAAATCAATGATAAAGAGAAGTTCCTAAAACAGCCAGAGGAAAAGAAAATATCATGTATATAAAAGGGAACAAAGATGTCAGACTTATTATTAGAAACAATATGAGCCAATATGTAATTGAAAAACAGATTTAAACTACTGGAAAAAGAAAATAAAACCTGTTAACCTAGAATTCTATATTAAGCAAAAATGTCCTTCAGAAGTGAAGGTGAGAAAAATATATATATTCAAAGAACCTATATAATTTTATTAACCAATGTCACCCCAATAAATTAAATAAAAAAGGAAAAGAAGACTTATTCAGACAAACATAAACACCACATAGCAAGATTGTGGATTTAAGCCCAACCATATAAATAATTCATGAAATGTAAATGGACTAAAGACCCTAAATAAAAAACCAGTATTGTCAAATTTGGCCTTTTATTTGGGGCCTTTACTCCATTTACATTAACAAAGCAACAATTAACTCTATAGTACCTACAAGAACTTACTTTAAGAGGCCTCAGCCGGCTCAGGGCTGGCAGGAAGCTTGGCTTCCTCCATCGCCGGGCAACCAAGCCTCCGGCTTGCTCCAGCTCCGTGGTTGGGTTAATTTGCACATAGTCGCTCTGATTGGCTGATGGGCGTGGCTTAGGGCATAGCGAAGGTGCGGTCAATTAGCATCTTTGTCTTTTATTAGTGTAGATTATTCCAACCTATGTTATATAATAATCCACAGCACACTTGCATACATTTGCATATCCTATATAATAAAAGCCTAATATGCTAAGTGTCCGGTCATCTGTTCAACCAATCAGAGCGTAATATGCTCACATGCTAAGACCACTCAACCGCTCGCTATTACATGCACTGACCACCAGGGGGCAGACAGTCGACCACTCAACCAGTAGCTATAACTTGCACTGACCACCAGGGGGCAGACACCCCAACCGGTAGGTTAGCTTGCTGCTGGGGTCCAGCCAATCAGGACTGAGCAAGACAGGCCGGACATGCCCTGGAGCCCTCCCCGGCCCCGATTGTGCCCCAGTGGGGTTCCTCAGCCTGGCCTGCACCCTCTCGCAATCCAGGACCCCTCGGGGGATGTCGGAGAGCCGGTTTTGGCCCGACAGCGGAATGGCCGGTTGCTATAACATGCACTGACCACCAGGGGGCAGACACCCCAACCGGTAGGTTAGCTTGCTGCTGGGGTCCAGCCAATCAGGACTGAGCAAGACAGGCCGGACATGCCCTGGAGCCCTCCCCGGCCCCGATTGTGCCCCAGTGGGGTTCCTCAGCCTGGCCTGCACCCTCTCGCAATCCAGGACCCCTCGGGGGATGTCGGAGAGCCGGTTTTGGCCCGACAGCGGAATGGCCGGTTGCTATAACATGCACTGACCACCAGGGGGCAGACACCCCAACCGGTAGGTTAGCTTGCTGCTGGGGTCCAGCCAATCAGGACTGAGCAAGACAGGCCGGACATGCCCTGGAGCCCTCCCCGGCCCCGATTGTGCCCCAGTGGGGTTCCTCAGCCTGGCCTGCACCCTCTCGCAATCCAGGACCCCTCGGGGGATGTCGGAGAGCCGGTTTTGGCCCGACAGCGGAATGGCCGGTTGCTATAACATGCACTGACCACCAGGGGGCAGACACCCCAACCGGTAGGTTAGCTTGCTGCTGGGGTCCAGCCAATCAGGACTGAGCAAGACAGGCCGGACATGCCCTGGAGCCCTCCCCGGCCCCGATTGTGCCCCAGTGGGGTTCCTCAGCCTGGCCTGCACCCTCTCGCAATCCAGGACCCCTCGGGGGATGTCGGAGAGCCGGTTTTGGCCCGACAGCGGAATGGCCGGTTGCTATAACATGCACTGACCACCAGGGGGCAGACACCCCAACCGGTAGGTTAGCTTGCTGCTGGGGTCCAGCCAATCAGGACTGAGCAAGACAGGCCGGACATGCCCTGGAGCCCTCCCCGGCCCCGATTGTGCCCCAGTGGGGTTCCTCAGCCTGGCCTGCACCCTCTCGCAATCCAGGACCCCTCGGGGGATGTCGGAGAGCCGGTTTTGGCCCGACAGCGGAATGGCCGGTTGCTATAACATGCACTGACCACCAGGGGGCAGACACCCCAACCGGTAGGTTAGCTTGCTGCTGGGGTCCAGCCAATCAGGACTGATTCTCTCTCATCGATGTTTCTGACTCTCTGTCTCTCTCCCTTCCTCTCTGTAAAAAATCAATAAAATATATTTAAAAAAAAAAAAAGACATTCAGAGCCCTGGACGGTGTGGCTCAGTTGGATGAGCATTATCCCATGCACCGAAAGGTTGCCGGTTCACGGTCATTGGTTCATTTTCTGATCAGGGCACATGCCCAGATTGCAGGCTTGATCCCTGGTCAGGGTGCATGCGGGAAGCAGCCAGTTGACATTTCTCACAGTGATGTTTCTCTCTCTCTCTCTCTCTTCCACTCCCTTCCTTTCTAAAATAAAATAAAGTAAACATATAAAAAAATCAGACATTCAGAGGGCTAAGTAAAAAGCTAGCATAAAGTTATTACAATAAAGGAAATTTAAAGAAGGAAAAATGGTTTAAAATGAAGCAGGAAGTCAAAGGGTATTTGAATTGAGAAAACATCTGGAAAAGGTGTATCAGAAAGACACTGGAAAGAATAGGTTCCAGGTGTGGAGAGGTGGGTGGGTTGTGTCACAGTAGGAGATGGAAGAGGTATTTCGACTTGCTGAAGAGTCCACAATGCCAATGCTGCACTCCTGAGATGTTTAGTAAAAACCTGTTACCTAATCAGCTAGCAGTTCAAACTAGTGACCCAGGAGGACCAAGCTCTTGTTTGCCTTCAACCACAGACCTGCCAGCAGGCTGAGCTCAATCATTCGTTATACTTGAGGTTGGATGCAATTATTTGGAAATCTTTTGAGCTATTCAATTTCATTAAAGTTACAACATGGAAATGTGACATTATGAAGGACTGAGAACTACAGAAATATATGGAAGCTCTGGCATGAGTAACTCACATCTGAGTCACTTCTCATTCTTTCACCCTAATCATTGACTCTCTCTGTTCACTGCTGACATGAATTAAAATTTTATCTCATAATGTTCTGGCTGGTGTTGCTTAGTGATTAGAGTGTTGGCCTGCACACAGAAGGGTTGAGGGTTCAATTCCTGGTCAAGGGCACATACCTGGGTTGCAGGTTCAGTCCCTAGACCCGATTGATGTGTCTCTCTCACATCCATGATTCTCTCTCCCTCTTTCCCCTCCACTCTCTCTAAAATCAATGGGAAAATATCCTTGGGCGAGGATTACCAAAAATATTTTTTTAATCTCATAACGCCTGCACACAGAAGGGTTGAGGGTTCAATTCCTGGTCAAGGGCACATACCTGGGTTGCAGGTTCAGTCCCTAGACCCGATTGATGTGTCTCTCTCACATCCATGATTCTCTCTCCCTCTTTCCCCTCCACTCTCTCTAAAATCAATGGGAAAATATCCTCGGGAGAGGATTACCAAAAATATTTTTTTAATCTCATAACAATGAAAGAGAGAAGACGACAGGAAAGAAGCGCATTAAAGTGTTGGCAGGACACTTTTAAATAAAGAATGTGGACCCTTTTCCCTCCAATACCTGATGAAGCAAACACACAAAAAATTCAAACTTAAAAGGCAAAAATTTCATCAGCATCAACCAAATAAGAAAAAAGAAACAAACTTACTCCAAAAATGTTGAAGAGTTAGCAAGGAAAAACTTCTCTGCTTGTACTCCCTAATCAAGAAAGGAGGAGTGTCACCCAGAGAATCCTGCAATTTTGAGAAGCCATCAGAGGAAGTGGGTGAGCAGCCCTGAAAAAGCTAAGGAATGGGCTGCCGCACACACCACAAGTGCTCAGGAGAGGCAGGGTGGGCTACCAGCACTGGCCATCTTGGCGGGTGGGGGGACCCTGAGTTCCTGGGCCACCTCAGGAACTCAGTCTGTGAGAAAACATAATCCAAGAAGGGCTTCTCCGTGGCTGTCTCAAGCTACCGATGCGTCAATAAGAATCCAATAAAATGAGTTCAAAGACAAGATAATAAATTAACAGAAAAGGTTGCAGAACTAAGGAAACAGATTTAGAACCAAATGACACCAATACAGCGCTAATAAATAAATCAGAGAAGGAAAGAACAAAATAGACATGACTAAAAATTGAATAAGGGACAGAATAAAGGTGTGAGATTATTTCAGTGGATGCAAAAAATATGGAAAAACACCATCTCAGACTCTCAAAAGAAATGTGATGGCAAAGGTGATGAAACAAAGAATTAGTTTCCTGAAATAGAAAATCCAATAAGTATAACAGAAAAAATTCATAAACATAAATCAAAAAAATTTCCCTGAATTGAAGGAAGAAGTAAATCTGATCTCAGTATTCTTCAAAGCCATGTTCAAAATCTGAAGGTGATGGAACAGAATGTCTATTTCCCTCGGAAAAAGATCTGAGGGAATGAGTGTAGCCCAGGAAGAGCACACCCAGTCATGGTCTTTTTCAAGTATAAGGGCAACAGGCAGAAATTCTCAACCATGACCTAGTTAAAAATGTAACAGCCTCCGGCCCTTGCAATAAAAACCGCTCGCCGAGAAATTCTACCTGCTAGCACTTGTGAATACAAGAGCCTAGTGGTGAGCCCCGAACCCTCTGAAATGCAGAACCCAAGTGGGTGTAGAATGGAAAATGCTATAAACTCTGACAAGGAAAAATAAAACAACAAACACTGGGAGTGAGGGAGGATAGGTCTGAGATCACTGAAAAGATATAAGCTGGTCTCTGTTCCCGATTCTTGGCACAGGGCGCCTAAAACCCTTCAAAAGTGGTAAGAGCACTAGGAGCACCTTTAGTTCTAATAATGTGACTCTGGGTGGGCTCCTGATGGGGTCACCAGAAAGACCCCCTGCCCCCGCCCCGAGGAACCACCACCACCACCACTTCTCCGGAGAGGAGAGAGAGACTGGAAATGGAGTTCATTGGTCATGCCTGTACAGGGTTCGAAGAGCTTCTAGGTGAGTGAACATATCTACACCAGGAAGGTGGCACACACTGCACACTCCACCTCCACAGGGACAGAAGCTCTGGACTCGGGACCTCCCAGACCTTGCCCTGTGCATCTCTTCATTGGGCTGTTCATCTGTATCCTTCACCATTATCCTCCAACAATGGGTAAACATAATGTTTCCCCAAGTTCTAGAAGCCACTCTGGCAAAGTAATCAAACTGCAGGAGGGTGTCGTTGGAATCTCCCATCTATAGCCAGTTGGTCTGAAGTAGATACTTGTACCTGGGCTTGTGGTCTGAAGTGTGTGTGTGTGGGTGTGGGTGTGAGTGTGGGGGTGGGAGTGGGGATGGGGAGAGAGACAGTCTTGTGGGACTGAGCCCTTAACCTGTGGGATATGACATGGTCTCCAGGTAGACAGTGTCAGAATTAAGTTAAATGGCAGGACACCTGGCTGGTGTCGCAGAGAATTACTTGTCGTGAGGAAAATTACTATATATTTGGCGACACAAGTATCAGAGTGAAGTGTTCTGTGTGAATATGTAAAAGCAAAGGAGAAACAGGAGGGAAGGATTGGGTTTTTCCCAACACAGGAGGTATGTATATGAAAACTGAGCTTTTCCTAAACAACAGGGGCGGGTAGAAATTTGAGTACTAATTACCTCATCTCTCACAGCAGGAAGTCAATTTTTCTGTTAAATGTGTACAAAATTAAATACAATACCTTTTGGGTAAAAAGCAGTAGCATGCAGGACATAGCCTAATCTCTTGAAATTATTCCCATTTAGCTAGTTATTCATCCACTCATCCTTTTAACTAGGTATCTGAAAAGAAAGATGTCTAGAATGGCCACCAAAAGTTAACACTGATGATTACTGAGAGGTGAGATATTGGGGAAACAGTTAAATGTGGTTAGGAATCTTTAGGAGGTATACTTCAGAGTAATTTTTGTTCTTTTTTTCTACTTTCCTATATATTCTATATATTTTTAAAAATATATTGATTTTTAGAAAGAGAGGAAGGGAGAGGGATAGCAAGATAGAAACATCGATGAGAGAAACATCGATTGGCTGCCTCCTGCACGCCCCCTACTAGGGATCAAGCTCACAACCCAGGCATGTGCCCTGACTGGGAATCAAACCATGGCCTCCTGGTTCATGGGTTGACATTCAACCAGTGAGCCACACCAGCCAGACTATTCCATATATATATACATATATATATATATCTCCCAGGCATGTATCCTGACTGGGAATCGAACCCCAACATCCTGGATCATAGGTTGGTGCTAATAAATCCCATTTAAATGATAACTCTCAAATTCATACCTCAATTCCAGAACTTTCCATGAACTCTCACTCTTATCCTATTACTTATACTGCATCCCTACTTAATGTGTCCAAAACCAAAACCAAATTCTTAATCTTCCCCCTCCAAACACGCTTCTGTCTTAGCCTTCCCCACTTTACTAAATACTAGTAAAAAACTTTGAAGTCATCATCTCTTTCTCTCACACACCCACCCACCCCCTAATCCAACCTTAGTAAATATCATTGGCTCTATTTTCATCAAAGCATAACCTCAATCCAGTCACTTCTCACCACCTTCTCCACTACCAGCCTTGTCCAACCACATATTTCTAGACTAGATGACTACAGCAGCCCTCTAACAGGTTCCCAGCTCTCATTCTTGCCCCTTTATCTGTTCTCCAAACAGCAGCCAGAGTGAGCATTTTAAAGCATACATCAGATCATGTCATTCCTTTGCTCACAACTTTCTAATGGCTCCCATCTTATCCTATATAATAAAAGGTTAATATGCAAATCGACCGAACCGCAGAACCCAGTTGCTATGATGCACACTGACCACCAGGGGGCAGATGCTCAATGCAGGAGCTGCCCCCTGGTGGTCAGTGCGCTCCCAGAGGTGGAGCGCCGCTCAGCCAGAAGCCAAGCTCACAGCTGGCGAGTGCAGTGGTGGTGGCGGGAGCCTCTCCCGCCTCCGCGGCAGCACTAATGGTGGGGAGCGGGCCTAAGCCGTCAGTCAGACATTCCCCAAGGGCTCCTGGACTATGAGAGGCACAGGCCGGGCTGAGGGGGACCCGCCCGAGTACAGATTTCGTGCACCGGGCCTCTAGTTCAGAATAAAATCCAGTCTGTACCATGCCCTACAAAATCCTACATGATCTCTACATGGACTCCTGCCTCAGGGCATCTGGTCCTACTCTTTCCTCCAGTCGTAAAGTTCATTCCCTCACTTCATTCAGTTCTCTGCTCCATTAATAGCATCTACTCAGGGAGGACTTCCCTGGCTTTGCTATTAAAATCACATCCCCACATCCTTTTCCTGCTTTATTGAGAGCAACTTTTTTTCTTTGTTCATGGCTACACAAGAGCTTAGAAAAGTATCTGGCACAAAGCAGGTGTTCAATATGAACAAATTAATCAAACAACCCAATATTCTATTTTTCTCACAACACTGAAAATGTCTTCCTTTACTTCTGATTAGTAGATTACACTATACATTACCATAATATTATTTGCTCTTAGTAAGCAATACATGGAAGTTATGAGAAACTCTATAAAGTCCAGAGTCCAGATTAGTTTCTGGTCAATTCCCCACGTGTGTTTGGGGGAGGGTGTGTGCTAGCAGGACAGCAATAGTCACCCGAATCATTAACCCAGTCCCCGGCACGTGGAAGAGAGCCCGGCTGCCTCACATCAGTTACAACAGAATGACACTTCAGAAACTAATGCTGGCTTAACTGTACCTGTCCCTGTTGGGTCACCTCCCTGGACCATGAAGTCTTTGATGATTCTGTGGAATTTGGTGCCATTGTAGTAACCTCGACGAGCCAACTCAGCAAAGTTCTTGCAGGTCTTTGGAGCATGCTTCCAGTACAGCTCCAGCACGATGGTCCCCATGCTGCAGACGGAAGAGGGCGGGAGAGCTCCAGTCAAGAACAAGGTCACAGCAGATAGGAATGACATGGACTACTCCAGGACTCTGCATTTTCAAACTTGTGAGCCATGAAATTGTGATAAACATCAGACTCCATGCTCACCAAGGAAAACAACGCAAGGCAAATAACATGAACACAACCGTGGACAACTAAAATGTTAATGCCTTATATGTTAAAAATTTATTACTGATTACCAGAAATTAATATAACCAACCCCCCAAAAAAAGTCTTACACTTAATTTATAATTTTTTTAAAGGAAGACATTAAAGTATCAGGAATTCATATTTATTTATACGTGTATAAGTTTCTGGGTGGGGTGGAAACTGGGTAAATAGGAGACAGGAAGGTTGTCAATGAATATCTTTTTTAAACTTTATATTTTTGAACCATGGAAATACAGTACCTATTCATAAATACTTTAATGGGGGAAAAAAGGTACAGTTTGTGTGTATTTAGGAGGGGCTGCAACAAAGGCAAAACCTGATGACTTCAAACCTTTATACCTACCGAATGTGATGAGCCCTCCCCCGCTGAAGTACTGCCAAGGAAAAGGAAGAAGGAAAAGATGGAGGCCAGGTGCCTTCCCCTCTCCATCTCTCACCTAGACTTTAAACTCCAGGAATGTGAGAACGGGGACAACTCTGTACAGACTGAATACCCAGTGCCAAGCACACTGCAAGTAAACCAGTGGTTCTCAACCTTCCTAATGCCGCGACCCTTTAATACAGTTCCTCATGTTGTGGTGACCCCCAACCATAAAATTATTTTTGTTGCTTCTTCATAACTGTAATTTTGCTACTGTTATGAATTGTAATGTAAATATCTGATATGCAGGATGTATTTTCATTGTTACAAACTGAACATAATTAAAGCATAGTGATTAATCACAAAAACAATATGTAATTATATATGTGTTTTCCGATGGTCTTAGGCGACCCCTGTGAAAGGGTTGTTCGACCCCCAAAGGGGTCGCGACCCACAGGTTGAGAACCGCTGAAGTAAACACTCTATACTGTAGATAGGTTCTTGGAAACTGACTTTTAGGGAAAGAATGTATAATGAAATAAATTTTACCAGAGGCTAGCGGATACAAATAAGAGGTAAGTCCCTGTGGCATACTTCTGATCATAAGAACATCACCAAATTTCTTAAAAAAAGACCCAAACACTTCTAATACTTTACATTGAAATAAATGTGAGCTATATATTCACATAAGAAAGATTAATAAAAACAAGTTAAGATAATTATTTTCCAACCTGCTTATTCCAGTTCAGGGTCTAGGGTGGCTGGAGCCTTATCCCAAAAGCTCAGGGCACAAGGTGGGAACCAAACTGGACAGGATACCTTTCCATCCAGGGCACACTTGCGCGCACACACATACACTCGTTCAGACTAGGACCCATTGAGACATGCTCATTCAATAATGTGCACATCTTTGGGATGTGAGTACCTGGGAAAACACCCATGCAGACATGGGGAGCACATGCAAACTCCAGAGACAGTGGCCTTGGATAGCAATCTTTTCCCCTCATCGTTATCACGGAAGGACACTGAAAGGAACCTTAATTCGAGGACCTGCTGTATATGTGGTAAGTGCCAGAACGTGGCTTTCTGCTGGCAATTCATCCTTCATGTTACTAATATTCAGCACAGATTAACAATTACTCTGGGCAGGGCACGGATCTAGGTGCTTTCCCTTCATGGAGCTTACATGCCGGTGGGTATTTTTTTAAATACAGATAATAACTTTAGAATGGCAATCAGGAGGTACCTATACAATACTGAAATGTGCATACTTCTTGACAGCAATTTCAACTAAGTATCTACTCTATAGAAAAAAATGACTAAAGTGCTTAAGGATACAATTGTGCAAGAATGTTCATTCCGATATTTGTCATAACAAAACACAAGAAGCAATTTGGATGACCTTCAGAGAGGGAATGACTATGGAAGACTGAGAAGCAATTTGGATGACCTTCAGAGAGGGAATGACTAAAATATGAGACATTCATACTATGGAAGACTGCATATATTAGTGAGTGAAAGAAAAGCAAATTACAGGAAAAGAAACATACACACAGTATGAGCATATGATCTTATTTTTGTCAAAAAAAAATAGAACATAAAAGAGAGATGTTTATGTGAAAAGGTCTGGGAGATCATTCAACAAACTATTAAAAATGTTTTTAGCCTGGCTAGTGTGGCCCAGTGGTTGAGTGTCAACCATAAACCAAGAAGTCACCGGTTTGATTCCTGGTCAGGGCACATGCCCGGGTTCCGAGCCCAGTAGGGGGTGTGCAGAAGGCAGCCAATGGATGATGTTTCTCTCTATCCCTCTTCCTCCTTCTCTCTAAAAATCAATAAACACATTTTTAAAAGTGTTTTTACATGAGAGGTGGCTTTCACTGCTTTTTCTATACACTTCTACACTGCCTGGATTTAAATTTAAATTTATTTTATAGTTTTTTAAAAAAATGTTAACAGCTCAGTTCAAAAATTACTTTCAAGTTGGTATCTGAAGGAGAATTTTGCCAGATAAGAAGGTGGGGGAAATGGCCTAGGAGCAAAAGCAGCATCTGAGATTTTTCTATACACTTCTACACTGCCTGGATTTAAATTTAGATTTATTTTATAGTTTTTTAAAAAATGTTAACAGCTGAGTTCAAAAATTACTTTCAAGTTGGTTTCTGAAGGAGAATTTTGCCAAATAAGGTGGGGGAAATGGCCTGGGAGCAAAAGCAGCATCTGAGAGAACTGTGCTCTGGTGGAAAGCAGCACAGACAAGAGCAGGAGGAAGGCAGAGGGATGAGGCTGGACCCTGGCTTTCAAAGTTTCCTAATGGTTTTGCTGATATGCATCCTGCAATCATAAGAATCAGAAGGGGTTGGGTAGAAGTCTGTCGGGCTCACTAGCAGTAAAATCAGTCCTAGCCAAGAACAGTACTATCAATAGGCTGGGACCAACACCACATGTGCCTGAACTCCTAGCACCATGCCTGATATACAATATATCTTCCAAAATGTTATTTCCTAAACTTCTTCTATGTCTCTATTTTAATTTGTTGAATATATTTATATACTATGTATAATTTCTACTTTTAATTATTTGAATGTAAAAAGAGGAGTTCATCTGTGATTATTAAAATCATGTGCTGCTTAAGGATGGGGATACCCCCTGAGAAATGCTCATTTGGTTATTTTTCTAAAAAATATATGTTTTTATTGATTTCAGAGAGGAAGGGAGAGAGAAATAGAGACATCAATAATGAGAGAGAATCACTGATCGGCTGCCTCCAGCACGCCCCCCACTGGGGATCGAGCCTGCAACCCAGGCATGTGCCCTTGGCCGGAAATGAACCTGGGACCCTTCAGTCCGCAGGCCAACGTTCTATCCACTGAACCAAACCGGCTGGGGCCATCCCGTCCACATTTGCACAGCTGTCTCCTTCACTATACTGTCTGCCCCTAAAGGCACGGCTGTGTGTTTCATCCACCTGTGTCCTCAGGTGCCAGATCCTACGTCCCCGGCCTGAAGGAAGGGATGAATGAACGGAGCACGGGTGGGAGGAAGGTAATCACGCGCCCTCGCGGCCGCCGCTCCACGAGGACAGCGACGGTCCACACCTGCCCTTGGGCCGCCGCTCCACGAGGAGGGAGAGCCCGCCGGGAAGGGAGCCCCGCAGGCC
>NW_005353503.1:88027-90841 GCF_000412655.1 Myotis brandtii | reverse complement strand
AGAGGGCGCGCTCCCGCGGCGGGGGCCTCGCGCCACTCTTCGGACGCTCTGATTGGTTCGTCTAGGCGTGGGAGGCGGGAACAACCGGCAAATCTTCGCTCCGATTGGAGTTCTGTCCTAACTTTCAATTCCAAGAATTTCGTGGTCCCCCAATAAGGCAGGGACGAAAAGAAGAGGAAGAGAATGAAAGGGAATAGAGGTGAGAGATGCCAGACTAGCTTTGATAAGGCTCGGTACAATTTCCATAGCAATCACACTTTATTATCTTATCTGCTATGAAGTAGGTACTGCTATTCTCGTTTTTCAGATGTGAAAACTGAGATTCAACAGTTAGATGATTTGCTTATTTGTCTAAAGCAGTGGTTCTCAACCTTGGCTGCACATTAGAATCACCTGGGAATCTTTTTTAAATCCCAGGATTTTATGTGCAGCCAAAGTTGAGAACCACTAGTCTAAAGACATAGAGCAAATCCGAGCCTCCAAACTCCAAAGGCTGAGAGTCTGGAGAGAGAGAGAGGGAAGGGCCTGGAAGAAAACGAGAGATAAGGAAAGGGCGAGAGCCCAATGAAGATCAAAGAGGTCAGGGCTCCAGCAAGGCCTTGAGTGCCCTGCTGGGATAGAGGGTGCCCCAAAGGTGTTAGGAGGGTTTGCTCAGGGTCAAAGGTGGAGAAGCAAAGTAGAGGCACTGCAGGGAAGTTTGGATAGAGGACAAGAAATAAATGGGGTACATAAACATATGGTAAATGCTCTGCACAGCCCTTAATAATCATGGCTAAATGAATGCTTACGTTGTGCCAGCCTGGGGCTAAGCACTTTTGGGTACTTTAAACATTGTTAAAATCCAACACAGATGGAGACCAGACTTGAAAATTCCCTGAGCAGACACACCAGTTTAGTCATACAAGCAAAACTTAGGCCAGTTCTTGTTAATGCCTCTGAAAATCATAAACAGAACTTAAACTGTTCCCCGAAATTGATGTAAGCTAACCACTTTTAACCCATTCTCTGTCACTAGGAAAACTCTAATTTTATAACCAATCACTGGGAAGAATCAACAGCCATTGCCTCCTCAATATGTAAGCTGCTTTATTACTTATTTAATCTCTATTGTTGAAAGTATTACATATGTCTCCTATTTTTCCCCAGTGACCCCTTCTAGCCCGCCTCTACCCTCCAGGCCTTCACCACATTATAGTCTGTGTCCATAGGTTATGCATATATGCATACAAGTTCTTTGCTCTCTTCCCACCCACCCCCGCCTTCCCTTTGAGATTGGACAGTCTGTTCCATGCTTCTATGTCTCTGGATCTATTTGTAAGCTGCTTTGTAACCACGTATTTCTGAGCCTCATTCTGTGTTTGATTTGAGTGCTCCCAGTTTGCCAACTGGTTTTTTGTGTGTGCACAATAAATTTTTTTGCTAATTATTATGTCATTGATCCAGTGGTTTTACCTCCACTATTTCTGAACTTTTGACAATATTTAATATTGAAAACCCTCTGAGGTATGCCCAGCTGGTGTGGCTCAATGGTTGAGCATCAGTCACATGCCCAGGTTGTGGGCTCCATCACCGGTGTGGGGTGTGCAGGGGGCAGCCGATCAATGATTCTCTCTCATCATTGATGTTTCTATCTCTCTCTCCCTCTCCCTTCTTCTCTGAAATCAATAAAAATATTTTTTTAAACCTTATGAGGTAGATATTACTATTCCCTTTTTACTTTGAGAAAACAGATGAATAACTTGCTCAAAGTACCACAGCTGTGAGCCTGTGGTACTGTGAGCCTCACTATTTGTTGATCTTTTTGTCCCCAAGAGAACATTGGGTTCCAGTGACTTCAGGAAGGAGTCCACAAAGAGGCCTAGGTTCCTTTTCTGAGTTATAACTAATAGTTCACATTAAATTAGTCAAAGTAGCTTGTATTTACTTCATTTATTCTGTATCTAACGTTTACTGCATCTTTTGAATAAATGTGGCTCCTAACCACAGTTCAATCCTAGTTTCCATAATTGTCAAGTAGGAATAAGGTTATACAGGGTGTAAAGATCAAACTAGACAGCAAGTTCCATGAGAGAGGAACTGACCTTCCTGCATCATCTCAATGCCCTCCTCACAGAGCACTGAGCATAGGGTGCTCAGGTTTCACTGGATGCATAATGGCCATAAACCACTGTCTTAGCCCTGGCCAGTGTAGCTCAGTTGGTTGGGTGTCCTCTGTGCACCATACAGTTGCCGGTTCCATTCGCATCAGGGCCCATGCCCCAGGGATTTGGGCTCAATCCCTAGTAGGGGACATGCAGAAGGCAACCAGTTATGAATAGATTTTTTCCCCTCTTCCTCTTTCTTTAAAAATCAATAAAAATATTAAAACAAAATGTCAAAACAAAACCCAAAACAATGCTAATGTAAGGTATAATTAGTTTTCCACCTCCTGTGGTCTTGTGTTCATGCCTTCTTTGTAACCCTTGAGCTGGAAGGAAAAGGCTTTATTTTTTTTATTTTTTATTTTTGCTTTTTATTTACTTATTTATTTTTCAATCTTTAATTTCTTTATTGATTAAGGTATTACATATGTGACTTCATTCCCCCCATAAACCCCCCACCCCCACTCATGCCCTTGCCCCCCTGTTGTCTGTGTCCATTGGTTGGGCTTATATGCATGCCTACAACTCTTTTGGTTGATCTCTCTCCCTTACCCCCACCCTCCCCTACTTTCCCTCTGAGGTTTGACAGTCTTATCACTGCTTCTCTGTCTCTGGATCTATCCCTTTTCATCAGCCTATGTTGTTCACTATATTCCACAAATGAGTGAGATCA
>NW_005353503.1:84863-87868 GCF_000412655.1 Myotis brandtii | reverse complement strand
CTGTCAGAATGGCTATCATCAACAAATCAACAAACAACAAGTGTTGGAGAGGATGTGGAGAAAAAGGAACCCTTTTGCACTGCTGGTGGGAATGCAGACTGATACAGCCACTGTGGAGAACAGTATGGAGTTTCCTCAAAACACTAAAAATGGAACTCCCATTTGACCCAGTGATCCCACTTCTAGGAATATATCCCAAGAAGCTAGAAACACCAATCAGAAAGGATATATGCATCCCTATGCTCATAGCAGCACAATTCACCATAGCTAAGATTTGGAAACAGCCTAAGTGCCCATCAGCAGATGAGTGGATTAGGAAAAGGCTTTATTATTGTCCATTCTGTCTGTTGTTATCCGAGTTGCCTTTTCCTGGACCTTTTGTAGTTTCTTACTATATATTTTGGGAGGCTTAGGGCACAGTGAAGATGTTTTGGAGTTTTACACAAGAATAAGACAGTGTCTTGCTATCTCATTTCAAAATCCTTCTTTAAGAGCCTCACTATTTGTTGATCTTTTTGTCCCTAAAGGAACATTGGGTGCCAGTGACTTCAGGAAGGAGTCGACAAAGAGGCCTAGGTTCCTTTTCTGAGTTATAACTAATAGTTCGCGTTAAATTAGTCAGAGTAGCTTGTATTTACCTCATTTATTGTGTCTAATGTTTACTGCATCTTTTGGAAGTGTCACTCGGGCTGTGGTATAGAAAATGACAGGAAGGGCCAGAGAGACATGGGATTTTTAGGACATCTGGACTCCCCAGAGCACATTTTTTTAAAGTAAATATTTAAATTGAAGTATAATATACATCCAGAAAAGTGGACAGATACTAAGTGTGGCAATTCAATTAAATATCACAAAACAAACCCACCTGTGTAACCACCATCAAATCAAGAAAAAAAAACCCTGTTTCCAGCTCCACAGAAGCACCCCCATCAATCAGTGCCCCTCCCCATCCCCGAAGGTAATTAACCACTTTCTGAGTTTTGGAAATTTATATAAATGGAGTCATAAAGTGTTTTTATATCTGGCTTCTTTTGTTTAACATGTTTGTGAGATATATTCATGTTGCTGTACGTAGTGGTTCATTTTTCAATGCTGTGTAGTGTTCTGTTGGAGGAATATACTGCAGTGTATTTATTCTATTGGTAATGGGCATTTGGGATGTTTCCATATTGTGCCTGTTACAAATAATGATGCTGTTGATATTCTTTTAAAAATTTTTATTGATTGATTGTTTTTAGAGAGAGGAAGGGAGAGAGAAACATCGATTCATGCTTCTATTTATTTATGCATTCCTTGGTTGATTCTTTTTTGTTGTTCAGAAAACATCACCTGAGGATATTTTTTCCATTACTTTTTCAGAGTGGAAGGGAGGAAGGGAGGGGGAGAGAGAGAGAGACACACATAGACTGGTTGCTACTGACTGCCTTCCGCATACGCCCTGACCAGAGGTGGTAAGCAAGCCTGCAACCCAGGTAAATGCCCTTGACTGGGAATAAAACCTGAGGCCCTTCAGTGCATGGGCTGATGCTCAACCACTTAGCCACGCGGGCCAGGGCCATTAGTTGATTCTTGTATGTGTCCTGACCAGGGATTGAACCCGAAACCTTAGTGTATGGGGACAATGCTCTAAAAACTAAGCTACGGGCAGGGCCAATATTCTTGTGTGCAACTTTGTACATGAATTTGGGGGGTATATACCTAGAATTAGAATTGCTGGATAATAGGTTATGTTTATATTATAATTTGTTAATTAACACCAATTTGTTTTCCAAGATGGCTGTAGCAATTTACATTCCTACCACAGTGTGTGAGTTGCTGTTGCTTTGCTTCCTTGTCAACACTTAATGTTGCCAGTCTTTTTCACTTAAGCAATTCTGGAGCTTGTGTATCTCAGTAATCATTTGCCTAACCATTAATGATTAAGGAAGTTGAACACTTTTTCATATGTGTATTTGCCATTTAGATACCTCTCTTGTGATATCTTTTTGTGTTCAAATCTTCTGTCCATTTTTCTATTTGGCTCTTTTTTCTTTCTTTTTTTTTGGGGGGGGGGGGGTTCTTTTTATATCCTGGATACAAGCTTGTTTATTTTACTCTACAGCTTGTTTTTCATTCTCTTCATCATGTCTTTTGATGATCAGAGGTTTCTAATTTTAATGCAGTCCAATGTATCAATTTTATCTCTTATGGAACACCTCAATTCCGACTAGCCACATTGTAGGTATTCAGTAGTCACTTGCACAGTGACAGTATTGGACAGAGCAGCTTTAAAGTTTTATTGTTTGGCCTTAGCTAGATCTACCTTGCACATAGAATTTATTTTGCTGTATCATGTAAAGTAGGAGTCAACTTTCATTTTTTTCCTACATGGATATATAGCTGACCCAGTAGTATTTATTGAAAGCATTATCCTTTCCTCACTCCCCTCTTATACCTCTTTTTCATAAAGTGTCTATATATGAGTGGTTTTGGTTTCTGTTCTGTTTAATTGGTTTGCCTATTCCTGCATCAGTATCACACAGCCTTGGTACCTGTGGCTTCCTTAGTGTGAATCCAGTAGCATTTTGTTGGCAGATCTCTTGGAGAAAGCAGTTAAGCTCTTTGGCACTAAAAACAGGGCAAGATAAGGAGCCTGGGTTCAAATCATGACCCCACCGCTCTTTATATATGTAATCCCAGCAGGTTAACCTTTTCGTAAACTCCAGCTTGGTTTGTGCGAGGATAAATGTTGTGGGGCTATTTATGTCATAGGGTTGTTGGGGCGGTTTCCCGAATATAAAGTGCTTGGTAATGTCTGGCAGAAAAGACTCAGAAAGTATTGAGCCCTGGCGGGTGTGGCTCAGTTGGTGGCGGTTCGACCCCGGTCAGGACGCGTGCAGAAGGCAACCAATTGAGGTTTCTCTCTCACATCGGGTGTTTCTCTGGCTCTCTCCCTTCCTCTCTCTAAAATAAAATTTTAAAAAATTGAGTGGGCCAGGTGTAAATTTGAGTTACCTGTTTGTCCT
>NW_005353503.1:74315-75768 GCF_000412655.1 Myotis brandtii | reverse complement strand
TTTTTTTTTTTTTTTTTTTTTTTGGGGGGGGGGAGGGTGTTCTTTTTATATCCTGGATACAAGCTTGTTTCTTTTACTCTACAGCTTGTTTTTCATTCTCTTCATTATGTCTTTTGATGATCAGAGGTTTCTAATTTTAATGCAGTCCAATGTATCAATTTTATCTCTTATGGAACACCTCAATTCCGACTAGCCACATTGTAGGTATTCAGTAGTCACTTGCACAGTGACAGTATTGGACAGAGCAGCTTTAAAGTTTTATTGTTTGGCCTTAGCTAGATCTACCTTGCACATAGAATTTATTTTGCTGTATCATGTAAAGTAGGAGTCAACTTTCATTTTTTTCCTACATGGATATATAGCTGACCCAGTAGTATTTATTGAAAGCATTATCCTTTCCTCACTCCCCTCTTATACCTCTTTTTCATAAAGTGTCTATATATGAGTGGTTTTGGTTTCTGTTCTGTTTAATTGGTTTGCCTATTCCTGCATCAGTATCACACAGCCTTGGTACCTGTGGCTTCCTTAGTGTGAATCCAGTAGCATTTTGTTGGCAGATCTCTTGGAGAAAGCAGTTAAGCTCTTTGGCACTAAAAACAGGGCAAGATAAGGAGCCTGGGTTCAAATCATGACCCCACCGCTCTTTATATATGAAATCCCAGCAGGTTATCCTTTTTGTAAACTCCAGCTTGGTTGGTGCGAGGATAAATGTTGTGGGGCTATTTATGTCATAGGGTTGTTGGGGCGGTTTCCCGAATATAAAGTGCTTGGTAATGTCTGGCAGAAGACTCAAAAAGTATTGAGCCCCCGCGGGTGTGGTTCGACCCCGGTCAGGACGCATGCAGAAGGCAACCAATTGAGGTTTCTCTCTCACATCGGGTGTTTCTCTGGCTCTCTCCCTTCCTCTCTCTAAAATAAAATTTTAAAAAACTGAGTGGGCCAGGTGTAAATTTGAGTTACCTGTTTGTCCTCTCTTTTAGACAAGAAGCTCCGGAGGTAAGGGCCTGCCCTCCATTTACTCATCCCTCCCACACTCACCCTTAGTGCCTATCACACCGCCTGGCACGCAGGAGGTGGTTCACAAATGCTTGTTGAACGAATCCGTTCAGGCACTTAGTCTGTCAGTGCAGCCGGAAAGCATTGAGGAGGAAGAACTGAACGCCAGGGGGAGCGAGAACCCCGCTCTCCAGATCTCGCGAGAGTGACCGCGAGCATCTGACGTCATGCGTTCTGCGTTTGGCGCAGCGGGGCAGTGGAGAAGGAGCTACTCTAGGCGTGCGGCCGCGCCGGTAGCTTGGGAGTCGCTTCCGGGTTGCGTGCCGGAAGCAGGAAGTTATCGGCTTCTCTTTCTCGCCCGGCGGCTGCTGTCCCCGAGGCGGGAGGAGCCCGAGGGGGCGCGGGCCCCGCATGTGAGTGACTGGGGCCCAGGGCCGGGTGGGGGAGGTCGCTCCGT
>NW_005353503.1:71398-74184 GCF_000412655.1 Myotis brandtii | reverse complement strand
CCGTGACCTGTCGCCGCCGCGCCGTCTGTGACATCCTCGCGCAGCCCCTCCCCTGCTGCCGCCGCCCCCGCTTGCCCCTTCGCTGACCTCTTTTTTGAGCCTCCGGAGTTGTGCAGACTGACAGCATCCCCTGGCCGCTCCCCCGGGCCGACTCCCTTAAGACGTCGCCCCGCTTCCCGGGGTTCTCCCCGGGAGCAAAGCGAGGTCGCCCTGGGTGGGCCTGTCTCCCAGGCCTCACAGGAGAGGTGCTAGCGAAGTCGGCCTTTCACTGCCCTTGGACGGGTTTCCAAATTTTTTTGGTATATTGAGATTAGATTTTCAGCCCCGCTCAGAACCGCCTTTCTAGTTGTTAAAGAGGACATTTTTGGTATGTGATAAACATGGCATCTTGGGTTTCAGAAAGGAACATGGAAGACTTGGTTCACTGACCTGAATAAAGGAGCTGTTTGTAATGGCCTTCCAGTCCAGGGAAATTCGCCTTCTTCGTGTTCCATAGTGTTTTGAAGGCCAGTCACCCTACAAGCCACACTTTTTTTGGTCTAATAAGGGCCCACATAGCTTTGGAATTCGAGAATATATTTCTTTCGTCATCACCTGATAATAGAGACTTCTCCAAGATATGATTAAGACTTTATCTGGTTGCTTATGCGGTGGTTCCCATGGTGGAATCGTCTATGAACATCTCTCCCTTCGTAAATGCACTTGCATTTGAGTTACCACCATTTCTCTCTAAGGAACAACATGCCTTCACCCAGATTAGACTTTGAAATTGTGGGGGCTATAATATGAACTATAAAGTAATATTTTCCCTCCCATCTTCTAAATTTTCCCATCTGAATCAGATTAATAGGAGAAAATAAATATTTTTAAAATTGATTTCAGGGAGAGGTAGGGAGAGGGAGAGAGAAACATCAATGATGAGAGAGAATCATTGATCCCCTGCCTCCTGCACACCCCCCACCGGGGATCTAGCCCAAAACCCTGGCATGTGTCCTGACTGGGAATTGAACCCTGACCTCCTGGTTCATGGGTCAATGCTCAACCACTGAGCCACACTGGCCGAGCAGAAAATAAACATGTTAGTGCACGTGAACAGGGAATTCACATATGCATGAAATTCTCAAAGACAGTGAGACAGTGGTATATTTGTCATTTTGGACAAAGGAGAGGGGGAGGGGTGGAATCTTAGATTTCAAAAGTGAGAATGAGCGATTTGCAGGTAATTAAGGAAGAACACAACATGTACATTTTTGCTAGGCAACCCAGAAAACAATGGAGTCTTCCTGAAGCAAACTTTTCCATCCCAATCTCTTAGGGCAGGAAAGCCAGGGAGGGTCAAAGGTGCTTTGCGTCTTTTCTTGATGACCAACTTACAGTTAATATCCCTAAAGGCAGCTTAGGGTGGCAAAACTGTCTCCTTCACTACATGGAAGTTTTGACTGAAGTTCACGCAGCCCAGCTTGCATTTCAGAGAGAGGTCCTTTCAGCTTTGGGCCAAAACAATTTTCAAGACCGAGTTTGAATCCCTTATTCCTCCACAACTACTTTAACACCACAGAGAGTGTTCAGTATAAGGTTCTTGACCTGCTCATGTAAATTTTCATTGGGCTATTGAATTTTTTCTTTTTTTAAAAAAAAGTAGTTTATTTTTAGAGAGAGAGGAAGGGAGAAGAGAGAAACATTGGTGTGAGAGCGAAACAAAACATAGATTGGCTGCCTCCTGCATGCCCCCTACCTGGGATCCAGTGTGAAACCCAGGCATGTGTCCTGACTGGGAATCGAACCAGCAACCTTTTGGTGCACAGGACGACATCCAACCAACTGAGCCACACCAGCCAGAGCTAATGTCTTTTTTTTAAAGTAGAAGAATAAAAAGTAAAATGAATAAACCATTATTGCATTAAATTAGTTTGGGCACAGAATGATCATTTTTAGGTCCTTTCTATAAATTTGTTCCATAGACACTGGTCCGGTTTCTTGTCTCTTAGGTAAATTTGCATGTCTGTTGTTAGTTTTGTGTGTTGTTATCGTCTTTATCTCTGCTTTCAAGAAACAATTCAGTGTGAGAGGGAGATTAAAAAAATTGATGTAGCCGAAACCGGTTTGGCTCAGTGGATAGAGCGTCGGCCTGCGGACTCAAAGGTCCCAGGTTCGATTCCGGTCAAGGGCATGTACCTGGGTTGCGGGCACATCCCCAGTAGGAGATGTGCAGGAGGCAGCTGATCGATGTTTCTCTCTCATCGATGTTTCTAACTCTCTATCTCTCTCCCTTTCTCTCTGTAAAAAATCAATAAAATATATTTTTTAAAAAATTGATGTAATACAAAGTGATAGAGTTGTGTTTAAGGTTCAGAATTTAAAAGGTTTAAAAATCAGGGTTGGGAGAGAGTTCAGTCATTGGACGAAGCACTGGAGGCTAGGCTTTGTGGGCAGAGGGAATTAAGTATACAAAAGCAAACAGATCTGAAACGTGTTAGTGCAGAATGTGAAGAAGGAATGGAAAATGAGACTGAATAGGTAGAATGACCAGATCATAAAGAGCCATGCTAAGTAATTGGGACTTTATCTTATGACTAGAGGCCCGGTGCATGAAATTCGTGCACAGGGGCGGGGGTGTCCCTCAGCCCAGCCTTCACCCTCTCTAATCTGAGATCCCTCTCACAATCCAGGACTGCTGGCTCCCAACTGCTCGCCTGCATGCCTGCCGGATTGCCCCTAACCGCTTCTGCCTGCCAGCCTGATCACCCCCTAACCACTTACCTGCCAGCCTGATCGACGCCTAACTG
>NW_005353503.1:57338-71355 GCF_000412655.1 Myotis brandtii | reverse complement strand
GGTCGCCCCTAACTGCCCTCCCCTGCAGGCCTGGGTCCCCCGCAACTGCCCTCCTCTGCGGGCCATCTTGTGTCCACATGGGGGCGGCCACCTTGTATGTTGGAGTGATGGTCAATTTGCATATTATCTCTATTAGATAGGATAGTTATTAAGTATTTAATTTGAGTATTAGGACAAATGTTTTACATATCTCATTTTATAATCCCTTAACAACACTGTTGGAAAGACACAATTATCCCCATTTTATAAATGAAAACTCTGGGGCTTAGAGAGGTTAAGTACTGTCTGCTGGCCTGTACACAGTACATGGAGAATCTATTCACTCAGCTTTTTCTAACTCTGGTGCCTGTATTCTTTTTTATATTTTTTATTGATTTCAGAGAGGAAAGGAGAGGGAGAGAGAGATAGAAACATTGATGAGAGAGAAACTTCATCAATCGGCTGCTTCCTGCATGCCTCCTACAAGGGATTGAGCCTGAAACCTGGGCATGTGCCCTGACTGGGAATCCAACTCTGATGACCTGGTTCATAGGTTGTCAATCAACCACTGAACCACACCAGCCGGGCCAGTGCCTGTATTCTTAGTCACCATGCTGAATTGTTCCCCAGCAGGGCATGGGGAGTCAAGGGAGGAATTTTAAATAGATGAGTAATGTGAGCCAATTTGTGTTTCAGGAAAGTAACTTGTGGAGAGAGGGGGATGGATCAGTAAAGAGGAGGTGAGCTGAAAGTGTAGCGATTAAATACATCTTTGTGATTGTCTCTGGGAGAGACGTTTAGGGCCTTAACTACCATTAGTGTATAGAGCTAAAGAGGAGATGATGAATGGGAGAACTATACAGGATGTAGAATTGAGGATTTAGTGATTGATTCATTGGTGGAGATGAGGAAGGAGGAGCAGAGGTTTTAAATTTGGAGAACTGGTGTTTCCATTATAAGAAACGGAATGTAGTAGGAGAAATCAGTTACTAGGGGAAAATAATAAATCAGTTATCGACACATTACATATAGGGGACTGTGGGAAGTTGGGTCTTGAGTTCAGGAGAGAGTTCTAGACTGGAGAAGAGATTTGGGACTCACTAATAGCTAGCTGGTTGTTAAAGCCAGGGAGGGAATGAGAAGGTCAAGGACAATTGTGATGAATACGAACATCCAGGGACATAGACTCTGGGACAAGAACCAGAGAATCATGCCAGAGTTTGAGAGCACTTGATGGAGAGATAATGGGTAGCCATGGCGGCCGCTGCAGAGAGGTCAGGGAAGCTGATAACTGAGAAAACGTCCTTTGGACTCTGCATGTAGAAACCATTGGTGACCTTGGTGAAAGCAGTGGGACAGAAATATGATTTCAAGCAGTTAATAAGTGAATGGAGACCTGAGAAATAGGAAGTTGGAGTGGCGTTTTTTTAGGAGCTTGGTTCCAAAGGGAGGGAGAGTGCATGCATTGGAAATCTGGAGAGGAAGGATTATTATTTCTTAAACAGTAGAAATTGGAAAAGGTGAGGATAGAAGCAGAGATAAATTTGAAAATGTGGAGGGGTCCTGCTTTAAATATGTCAGTGTCATAAAAGAGAAAAAAGCCAGAATCTGTTCTAGGTTTAAGTAGACCAAAGAGACACAACTGATGTGTGACACGTTGGTTGGCTCCTAGATTTTCTAAAAAAGCAATATGACCTTTTTGGGGGACAGTTAGGGAAATTTGACTATGGACTGGATATTAGATAAGACTAGAAAAATATCTATTTTAATAGGTATGATAATGATGGTTAATGTACTATATAATAATGTCCTTATTCTTAGGAGATGCATGCTGAAACATTTAGAAGTGATTTTGTGATGTGTCGCAACTAACTTTCAAATGGTTCCGATAAAAACAGAGACAGACAGAAAACAAATATGGCCAAGTGTTAACAAATGGTGAATCTAAGGACATACAGATGTTCATTGTACTATTTCAGTTTTTTTGGAGGCTTGAAATGTTCAACATAAAAAGTTGGGAGAATAATGGAAAAGGCTTATTTTCAGAGAGTGAAGGAAGTACTACACTCTTCAAATCTCATTGAGAAGAGATGGCAAGAAAGGGACCATTATAGTCAAGTGATGATAGGAATGTGAAAAAGTAGAATTCTCACAATTATAAATTTTAAATACTTATTGCAGCTTTAAATTGCTACTCTTTTAAGTTATGTTTAATTATTTTTTCTTTAAAGATGTTAATTTTTAGTGGTTTTTATTATAATTCAAAGGCCCCATTTATTCCCCTATAGTAGAGGGAAAATGAATGGCAATCATTGGACAAAATATAATAGAATATATTCATAATACTAAAGAATGGATTAGCATACTATGTAGCTAGCATAATACTAAAGAACCTAGTAGGGGAAAAACAAAATTTAATATTACTCTGGATATTGCTCACATTGTTGAAGATTGGGACATATTTAGATGGGTTTTTGAAACTTTATTTCTCAACTCTGGTGTTTCCCCTTTTGTGTTTTAACTAGATGAATCATAATTGCCTCTTAGAGTTGCCTAGCTGCCATATCTGTTTAGTTTACCAAGCTGAGAACCTCCAGGCTGATGTCATATCAGTATTTAGGACATATATATATCACTCTATTAAATAAACAGGGCAAAGGAGGGGTTCACATTAGTCTGACCTTCTAACCCGTTTTCTGCTTTAAACAAACATTTTTATTTATATGTTCCATCAGTCATTCTGTTATGCCTGTGCCCTGTGTTTTCCTAGATTGAGACCCGGAGGGAATTGTGGGGAACGTTTCGTCAGAGCTGTCATTTTCTTCCTCCTGTTCTTGAAGTGCTCCTTCAGAAGTGGACAGCTCCCTGGCTTCCCTCCCCCAGGCCTCTCTTGAAAGCAGGATTTCGCAACCTCAGTACTCAATGTTTTGAGCAGGACAGTTCCCAGTTGCGGGGTTTGTCCTGTGCTTTGCAGGATGTTTAGTCTTTACCCACTGGGTGCCAGTAGTACCCCCTCAGTTTTGACAATAAAAAATATCCTCCGACATCACCACATGTCCCTGGGGAGCAGAATCCCCCCTAGTTGAGAACTTGTTTCAAAGCAGTGTCTCCTAGTTGGGGGTGTGGTCAGCAGGGAAAACTTCTGCCCCTGGGTCCCTCTCCCAGATGTGCTGACAACTCAGCATGTCCAGGAGGTGCATGCATGATGCTTTGATTTGTGTGATGCTGCTAGTGTTCCTGCCTGTGCCCTTGCAGGTCTAAGGCACTGTTAGGAGGCAGAGTCATTCTTCGGAACTTCCCTCTCTGGCCAAGCTCATTTCTGCCAGAATTGGACCTTCTTTCTGCCCTCAAGCCTTCAGCTGATTTCACTCAGTCACCTTATACTTGATGCATAGCCAGGACTTTGTGTTTGATTTTTTTTGAAGGATATTATTTTATTTTTATACAAACTCTTTTTTTTATCCTCATCCAAGGATACTTTTCCATTGATTTTTTAGAGAGAGTGGAAGGGAGAGGGATAGACAGAGAGAGAAACATCAGTGTGAAAGAGACACATTGATTGGTTACCTCCTACACACACCCCGACCACGGCTGGGGATTGAACCTACAACCGAGGTACGTGCCCTTGACCGGAATCGAACCCGGGACCTTCAGTCCTTAGGCCCACGCTCTATCCACTGAGCTGGCCAGGGCCAAACTCTCATGTTTGAAAGCTGACTTTCACTAGATCACAGGGAGGGAGCTGCTCTGATAGTATGAAACCCTGACCTAGAGACAAGATTTTTGTTGTTTAACATCATGTCCACTAGATGCCAGTAGTATCCCTCAAGTGTAACAATTAACCATGTCTCCAGACTTCCCAAATGTGTGTCCGTACCCCCGCCCCCCTCCCGGGGGGCAGAATTGCACCTAGTTGAGAACCACTGACCTAATGGAAGGCAAAAGGAGGGCTTATTATCAAGATAATTTAGTGAAGACATTTCACTAAATTATAAGTAACTACCTTTCCGATAACTTTGGAACTGGTGTTAGACTATCAGGGAAAAAGGCCTGGCTGGTGTTGCTCAGTGGTTGAGCATTGACCCATGAACCAGGAGGTCATGGTTCCATTCATGGTCAGGGCACATGCCCCGGTTGCAGGCTCCATCCCAGTAGGGGGCGTGCGGGAGGCAGCCTGTCAGTGATTCTCATCATTGATGTTTTTCCTTTTCCTTGATCTCTGAAATTAATGAAAACATATTTTTTTAAAAAAGAATATCAGGGAAGAAGATGAGCAGATTGCAGAAATATATTCAGTATCGTAATATCATTGTATATTTGAATTACAAAAAAGGAACTATTGCTTTTGCGATTTAAACTGGGAGTTTAATAGATTTTTATGTGTATCAAAAATGGGCAGAGGTTTACAAAAGCTGTAAAACAGCCATTAAAAATGATAATTGGTCCTCCTTTCACTTCACCAGCACTCTGTCCCCTTCATGGTTCTCCTAAGGGCACACCAATATGATGTTCTCTTCTGCCTGGGGGATACCTCCATGTGCCCCATCTCCCAACACTTTAAAAAGCTTTACTGGATTTTTTTTTCTAGAATTCCCTCTGCTCTCTTTTCTGGTCTAATGCGCTTTAATGGATTTTAACTAGGTATTGTTGGGTAATTTATTGTAGTATATATAAATGAATATTATTCCTGCTTGCGTGATGCACTGCCAAACTGTTTTTCCAAAGCAGCTGAATCATTTTACATTCCCAGCAGGGTACAAGGGTTCCAGTTGTTCAACATCTTTGCCAACACTTATTGTTATCTGACTTTTTTAATGTAGCCATTCCAGTAGGTGGGGAGTGGTATCTTACTGTGCTTTTGATTTGTATTTCACTGATGGCTAATGATGCTGAACATCTTTTATGATACCTTTGGAGAAATGTCTATTCAAATCCCTTGTTCATTTTCTAATTAGGTTATTCATATTTTTATTACTGTAAGAATTATGTATGTACTTAAATACAGTCCCTTATCAGATATATTATTTGCAAATATTTTTCCCCATTCTGTGGTTTGTTTCACTTGATAGTATCATTTGCAGCACAAAAATTGTTAATTTTGACATAGTCCAATTTATCTTTTCTTTTGCTGCTCATGCTTTTGATGCCATATCTAAGAAGCTATTGTCTAATCCAGTGCCAGGAGTGTTTTCCTCTAAGAATTTTATAGTTGTAGCTCAAGTTTAGGCTTTTGATTCATTTTGGAAGGAAGGGTCCAACTTTATTCTTTTGCCTGTGGATATCCAATTGTCTCAGCACCATTTGTTGAAAGTACACATTTAAGTATGTGTGTGTGTGTGTGTGTGTGTGTACTAGAGGCCCAATGCATGAAATTTGTGCAAGAGTAGGCCTTCCTTCCCCCGGCTGCCAGCACCGGCTTCCCTCTGGCCCCGGGACCCGAGCTTCCCTCGCAACCCTGGCTTCCTCCGGAAGGTCATCCGGAAGGATGTCTGGTCTAATTAGCAAATTATACTTTTCTTATTATATATATATGTGTCTGTGTGTGTGTGTTTATTGATTTTAGAGAGAGAGGAAGGAAGAGAGAAGCATCTGTCGGTTGCCTCCCATATGCAACCTGACCAGGGACTGAACCCACAACCTAGGCATGTGCCCTGACCAGGAATTGAACTGGTGACCTTTCAGTGTATAGACCAGTGGTTCTCAACCTTCCTAATGCCGCGACCCTTTAATACAGTTCCTCATGTTGTGGTGGCCCCCAACCATAAAATTATTTTCGTTGCTACTTCATAACTGTAATTTTGCTACTGTTATGAATCATAATGTAAATATCTGATATGCAGGATGTATTTTCATTGTTACAAATTGAACATAATTAAAGCATAGTGATTAATCACAAAACAATATGTAATTATATATGTGTTTTCCGATAGTCTTAGGCGACCCCTGTGAAAGGGTTGTTCAACCCCCAAAGGGGTCGCGCCCCCCCAGGTTGAGAACCGCTGGTATAGACAATGCTGAAGCAACTGAGCAACATGGCCAGGGCAGAAATACACATTTTTAAATTGAGTTTACACCATGCTTTTACATAAATCTTGGAGGTCTTAAAAAAAACAAAGAATACTTTGAGAGCTAAAGCAGAGAGTTTGCCCCTAGGTGGGGCTCAGTGGTTAGAGCATCAGCCCTCAGACTGAAGGGTGGTGCATTAGATTCTGGTCGAGGGCATGTACCTCGGTTGCAGGCTTGATCCCTAACCCCAGTTGGGGCGTGTGTGGGAGGTAACCAATCCGTGTGTCTCACATCTATGTTTCTCTCTCTCTTTCTCTTCCCACCCCTTCCACTCTCGAAAAATCAGTGGGGAAAATATCCTCAAGTGAAGATTAACAACAACAAAAAAGAGCAGAGAGTTTGGGGAAAGGATGTATCCCCTGTAGTGTGTAGGGTTACTCCTCCCTCCCCCAGTTCCTCAAAGTCTAGATGACCTGCCATTAGAAAAGTCTAAGTCTGATTTAATTGATTTACGTTGGAGCCCTGGTACGAGCATTCATTAAAAGCTCTCCAGGTGATTCTGATGTGCAGGCATGCGTCAGCACTAGTGAGCTTAAAGGTTTACAGTCACAAAGAAAACCAAACAGGAGTCATTAGGAGGCGCTGCTGGAAGAGAGATCTACTGAGGTGTGCTGGCTTGTGGCATTTCAGCCTCCTTGTCTCTGCTGGACTGTTGTCCTCTGCTCTTCTGGTGGCGGCACCTCCTTACTGAAACACTAGAGTGTACCCTTCAGTGGTTTTTGAGATTAGAAACACTTTGGGAATGAGGATGTGAAATAAGAGGACCTTTTGCATTAAAAAAAAATAGAAGAGAGCATAAATCTCTAGCACTGTTTTTTTCCCTTTATAAATGAAGAAAAATATTAATGTTCTGTAACAAACGCACTTTTTTAAGAGGACTAAACTAATTTTTTTTAAGTATATTTTTATTGATTTCAGTAAAGGAAGGGAGAGGGGAGAGAGAGAGAGAGAGAGATAGAAATATCAATGATGAGAATCATTGATTGGCTGCCTCCTGCACGCCCCCCACTGGGGATGGAGCCCACAACCTGGGCATGTGCCCTTGACCAGAATCGAACCCGGGACCTTTCAGTCTACAGGCCCATGTTCTATCCACTGAGCCAAACCGGCTAGGGCTAAACTAATTTTATTTTACAAGTGATAGCAGAGAGAATTGTACTTGGCATTTTACCTTTGATTCTATAGCCACTGTGAAACGACTAGTCTTTAACTATGAGAACAAATTGGATCTTGAAATTGTTATAGATCGTAGGTCTTTTAAGTATGTAAAATACAAATGAAATGCCCTGTATTGTCTAAAATTGTATTTGTGGAAAAGCATGAGAACTGTAACCTGCAAGGTCTGAAGAGCTCCCTTGCCGTGGTTTTTGTGTGCCTGAAATCCTTGCTCTGCCAGGAACAAAGCAAATCAGCATATTCCTCACAGTACATCTTGCCTTCAGGGATCAGTTCCTCATCTTGTGTTGCTAAAGGGTCTGATAAGGAGAAAATTCTGAGATGTTCTAAATTAAATTACAGGGGCAGGCCAGCCAGAGAGTGGGAGACAGAATTGTTCATCTGTTGTTGCCCGAGGGCCAGCTAACAAAGACTGCTCACGTTCCTTCCATTGCCTGTGGGATTGCTTTCCAGGTGGCTGTTTGCACAGAATAGCCAGGCTACCCTGACAGTCCAGGAGCCTGGCTTGTTGTTTTCGGATTGCTGCCACAGCCAGTCTGCAGGAGCGCACGCGTCTTTATGTGGACTCTGCCGCTGTCCCAGAGCTGGCCCCTCACCCTCTCCCACCCCTTTGCCCATGTTAACGTAAGCTTCTTTCAGATCACCTCTTTCTTCTTCCCGTCCCCCTACTGATGTATAAAAACGCTTGCAGAACTCTGGGAGAATGGGCATGCTGTCTCATCTACCCAGTTATGCTGCTGGGGTTTAAACTCCATGCCCAAGACTGGTCTTCCTTTTGGCTGGTATTTTTATCTCAATAAAAGTTAGTTACAAAAAAGACTTGGAAGTTAAATTTTTTTGGTCTATCTGATATAAATGGAAAGAAATAATTGATTAGCAACATTCTCCATATTCCATTTCTTTTTATTTTAGTAAATTACCAGCAGCAGATCTTTTGTGAAGGGTTTCAGAAGTCATTTTGGATGGCACTGGTGTTTCAGAGTCCGCCTGGGGATTTATTGTGCCCTAGGCCAGTGCTCCTCAAAGTGTTTGGTCTGTAAACCGTTTGTTACCAGCCTACATTTAAGCCACACTTAAAAACCTATGTAGCAGCTTGACCTTGTCTCACGTAGTCATTGTACTTTACAAAAATATTGGCCTGCAGTGGACTGGGAAAAGCACCGAACTGGTTCTTTCCCACGGACAGTCAAAAAGCACTGTTCTAAAGCAAGCAGCTTTGAGGAGGAAGAACTTTAAAGAAACCATCTTTCCTTTACATTTATTTTCTCTCCATCAGGGATTTTGCATTGGAAGACATGGATCTTGCTGCCAATGAGATCAGCATTTATGACAAACTTTCAGAGACGGTTGATTTGGTGAGACAGACGGGCCATCAATGCGGCATGTCAGAGAAGGCAATTGAAAAGTTTATCAGACAGCTGCTGGAAAAGAATGAACCTCAGAGGGGGCCCCCCCAGTACCCTCTCCTTATAGCTGTGTATAAGGTAAAAATGGGTTCTGACTTGGCAAAACTTAGGTGGAGCACAAAGCCTTCAACTTTCTCCCCAAATACTACTGTGACCGATTCCACCGTTGAACCTTGGCCTTCGCTCTTATTAACGTGTTATGAGGAAATTTGACTATTTTGTTAACTGTCTTAAATGAAAGCTGTGTATTTATATTTAAATTATATTTGTGTGTATTTTTAATGGTGGACACACCCCCTGGTCATATGATAGCAGCTTGGTGAGCCTTGCAGTCCTCTTGGTTCTCAAACTTTAAGTGCTTTTAGAAGTGAATATAAATGGCTTATTTATGAAAATGGATTAGTTCTTAAAGTACTAATAGTAGATGAGGCCTGTTATTTTCTTGGCATGAAAGTATTTTATTTGCTGGGATAAGTACTAATAATTTTCCCGTCTTTCCTTGTAGGTCCTCGCAACCCTGGGATTAATCTTGCTCACTGCCTACTTTGTGATTCAGCCTTTCAGCCCATTACAGCCTGAACCAGTGCTTTCTGGAGCGTACACCTGGCGCTCACTCATCCATCACATCCGGCTGATGTCCTTGCCCATTACCAAGAAATATATGCCAGAAAATAAGGGAGCTCCTCTGCATGGGGGTGATGAAGACAGATCCTTTCCAGGTAGATGCTTCATTTACTACGTATGAGTAGTAAGCCTTCTTGACGATATATGTTAGGAAAGGAAATAACATTTATTGACATCTCATGAGAGACACTTTTCCTGTATTGTCTCATTTAATTCAGTCCCCACTAAAATTCTGTGGGATAGATCTTATTTTCCCCATTTTGCAGATTGAGAAACTAAGGCTCGCTCAGAAAGATTAAGAAACTTGCCTGGGCCCTGGCTGGTTGCTCAGTGGTTAGAGCGTTGGCCCATGGACCGAAGGGTCACAGGTTCCATTCTTGGTCTAGGGCCCATGCCTTGGTTGCAGGCTTGATCCCCGGCTCCTGTTGGGTGTGTGTGGAAGGTAACCAATCGATGTTTCTCTCTCTTCCTCTCTCCCTCCCTTTCACTCTCCCTAAAAAGTCAATGGAAAAATATATCCTCAGGTGAGGATTAAAAAAAAAAAAGAAACTTACCGGAAAAACACATCTGATGGAGCCAAATCCAAAACACATGTGTTAGGGATGAGTGTTTTTATTCATAGGAAGGATTTGAATGTATCTGTTCTACCTTTCTCTCTCCTGTGATCCCAAACCATAATAGATATTTTAATAAATAGCTGTTGACTTATTGAAGGCATCTGAGTTCAGCCTGCTTTTAAACAGATCCTCTAACCCCCACTTAGCCTGTTGGCTAGGTTTTCGTCTTAAGTATCTCTCGCTCTTCCAATGTGGTCTTTTCTCTCTGTCTCACAGTGTACTTATTTAGTGTACAATTTGCCAATAAATTGAATTTAAGAAACATTTAAATTTGGTAACAGTGCATCAGTGGTAGCATAGGAATTCCTAGTCTGATGGACCATTTGAGGAGTTTCCTTTAAGAATAGTGAAACATGTGGTAAGACCTGAAATTTACTTTTTGAGAAAGGCTAGAAGGATAACATTTGGGGATTTTACTTTTTTTGGTGGTGTTAATCTTATTTGTCCATATGAAGGAATTTATAAATTAATATCCCAAATGGATTATAGGTCTTTTATGTAACCATAAAAGAGGGAGAAAAAGGGAGGGCTGGAAGAAAGGGAGGGAGTGAGAGAGAGGATGAGGGAAAGAGAGAGAGAAACATCGATTAGTTGCCTCCTGCACACACCCCAACCAGGGATTGAACCTACAACCTGGGCATGTGCCCTGATCGGTAATCAAACCCACAACCCTTCAGTGCATGGGACAATGCCCAACTAACTAAGCCACACTGGCCAGGACAATAGTCATAATACCAGTCTTTAAGCAAGACTAATCAGTCATAAAAATTATCCCTTGGCTTGGTCTCCTTTGAAATCTTTTGTTGTACATTTGAGGAAATCACGGAAAGATTTCCAAAATTATATCAAAATCAGAGGAACGGAACATCATAAATCAAAACCTCGGGCTTGTGAGTTGTTGTTTTTTTAATTAGCTCATATGTTTAGAGTTTTAAATTTCAAATATAACTTCCTGTATTTATTGGGAAGGTTGTTTTTGAAAAGTCATCAACAAAGCTCAGAAAATATGAAGTTTTTAACTCTGATCAGGAAAGTCCAGAGCACATGGGGGAAAGAGCCAGAGGACCTCTTCAGTCAGGCCGGCTCCTTTCCTGTCTTCCCCTCACCGGCTCCTGAAAGGCATCTCTGCTCATGGGCACAGGAGATGAAGTCAGTGGTTTTTTAGGACCAGGGTGATGGCAGTTACGGTCTTTCTCTCTGTCCTATAAAGTAAATCTCCATAGACTGTTGAGTTAAGCAATAATAGTCAATGGACAATGATTGCTCATTTTCTAAGTCAGAGTTTTAAAATTAAAAAAATGTTAGAGTCTTGTCAACAAGCCTGATTTTTTGGTCCACTCCAAATAAATATTTTGCTTTGCAGATGGAAGTAAAATGAGCCCTTGGAGCTCAGTTATAAAGAGAGACCATTGGAAGGGTGTGGTTTAGCTCTTAAAATGTTGTTGATTCTGTTCAAGGGCTGCTTTCACTTGTAACGTGGATATTGACGCGCCGTATTTTCCCATGTGTGATGATTCTGGAAAGCTGTAGACATGTAAACTAACAGCGTTTGCTGAGCATTTGGAAGGAAACTTAAGAACGTGACATTATGTAAGGGGTAAATAGAAATATATTGGGGAGAATTAACTTGAGAGGGCCCCAAAAGTAAAAAAGTTTAATTGGCATTCGTAATGTCATGCTACCAAAAAGCACTGCCTTTCAGTGTGGATTACTTAGGAGTCCCTTTAAAGTAAATGTGGAGGGAGAGTGCTGTGGGAAGTCCTGGAGAGGATTGCTTCCTTAAGGGCTGGCCTGTCTAGCTTCCCAGGGTCAAAAGTTTAATTGGCATTCGTAATGTCGTGCTACCAAAAAGCACTGCCTTTCAGCTTGGATTACTTAGGAGTCCCTTTAGTAAATGTGGAGGGAGAGTGCTGTGGGAAGTCCTGGAGAGGATTGCTTCCTTAAGGGCTGGCCTGTCTAGCTTTCCCAGGGTTGTCCGATGCTCCTGCTGAATGATGGAGGGCAGCAGGAGCTGTGGCGAAAGTGGTCGGTTTCCTCCTGACACTGGTAGTTTTTCGTCTCAACTCCTCCCGGGAAATAGAAGGCAACAGAATTGAGGTTCTTTTTCTAGGTTTCAGCCTTGGGCGGGAAAGCCTTGAGGAGCATGCAGGGACTGTAGTGAGCCATGTAAACATCCCTTGTTGCAGCAGGAAATAAACAAGCTAACCAGATGCCAGGCCCTGTTCAAAGGGCTTTCTATATATTGGTTCATCTTTATAATATTCCTATGAGATAGGTTCTGGTTTTATGCCTACTTTACAGATGAAGACACTGAGGTACAGTGAAATGAGGTCACTTGCCCAAGGTCCCAAGCTAGTTAAGTAATGGAACCGTAATTTGAATGCAGGCAGCCCATCTTCAGAGTTTGAGCTCTTAACATGTGGTATGATAGTTTGTAGCTACACAGTACCGAAGAATAGGAGTTTGATTTGGGAGTTCTACACTCTCTCTCCCTCAGGTCACCGGATGCTTTCTTTCAGCTCCCAGTCCCTAAAGAAAAGGCTCTTTCTCACTGGCACTGCAAGTCCAAAGATAAGAGTCCTCCAAGTTACTGGCCCTTTAGAATTTGTCTGAACCACTCTTTTCCTGGGCATTCAACCCAGCTCGTCCTCCTCCCTGTCGGCGCCATCATAGGTACTGTTATTGTTTGACTTAATCCTTTCACTTACTAACCCATAGTTTTCCCTTCCATTCTTAGTCCCCTTTATGTCCACTGTGACCCTGCCAGCAGCCGTTCTCTTGGCTTTCACCCTTCCATGGAATCATTGTCTTAGAGCTAAAAAGGAACTTTTAAAAAGGAACTGATCTAGTACATATCCCCGTTTTATAAAGAGGACATGGAGGCCAGGAGAGGTGAAGTAACTTGTTACCCAGCTAAAAGTGGCAAACTGGCACTTGAACCTGGTGTAGCATTCTTCCCATCACACCACACTTACTGCCAGTTGTATCCACCCAGTCAAGCCAGATTCCAGCATGTTAGGTTCAGTGATTTTGTTTATGTTGGGCATTTACAACCTTTAATTATAAACACCTGTTTATCCTGAGGAGGCCTGGGATCCTTCTCTCCTACAAGGAGAAAGTGCATCTCAGTATCTGCACTGCATCCCTGGAGCTCGATGCGGCTGTGAGCTGTCAAGGGGAGGCTGAAACACCCAGGAGTGCTGGGAATAGCAGATCATGCATTCACTCAGGACTGAGGGCCTGACCAGACCGAGTCCGGGCCAGCGCCCACGATGAAATGCTGGACCTCAGGCAACACCTTACTCTTTTATTTTCAAATAAAAGAATAAAGCATTCCTTGAGCTGATAATACCAGCTCCATCAAGCATTGCTGTGTATCAGGCACTGTGCCATGCATTTTCTTAGTCTTCACAACAGTCACAAAGAGTATTGTTTCTATGTACATTTCAAAGACTATGCCAATGGGATTGACTGACTTACCTAAAATCTCACATTTAGAGACATTTTTATACAAGGCGAACTCATGAACATAGATGAACTCTGTGGTTCGGAATGGTTCAAACGCATTGATTCTGAAGGCAAGGCTATTGGCACAATGATTTCTTGGGTTCCTTCCATCCCTACCATGATGAAAATGGCTCTGGGTTCACGGCCACTCATGCAGGGGACCTGGCCGAGGGCACCTTCACCATCAGGACTTCATCCTGCCTCATGCCCAGGATTGCAGAAGAGGTGCTAAGAAATGAGCTGCTGGAGAGTAGCCTGATTAAATACTGAGCATGCACCAGGGAAAGTCACAGAAACTTTGTTGTGGGCTTGCAGGCTTTTCTTGGGTACATTTGTAATATAAGAAATCTAGAAGTTGTACTTACGTAATATTTACTTTGGGTTTTTCCAAATTCAGACTGCTCATTTGATTTTTCTCCCCATGGACTTAATTGCGAAAGCTTCTGAAAAGTCAAGGTTTCATTCATTCATTCACTCATTCAGTGAATGTGTATTGAGACCTCACAGTATGCCAGGCACTGTTCTCAACAGAGCCGTGAAGAAAACAGACAGTCCTCCTGCTCTTGTGGAGCTAGTCTTGGCTTTGGCTTTGTGCCTTTCTTTCCTATCCTTTTTACCCAGAGGGAGGTTTTTGTCCTGGAA
>NW_005353503.1:31538-57305 GCF_000412655.1 Myotis brandtii | reverse complement strand
ATACACACACACACACACACTTTTCTCCAGGTTAATAATCCGTGTAAAAGGACTCTTTCCACTCAGAAGTCCAGGGCATGTTATGGTTGTCCACAGCAAGCCAGCCTAAGTGTGTTTTCTTTATAAACAGCTCTCAGGCACCAGGACTCCTCCTGGCCGGCCTTGGCCACCGCTTTTCCACACAATGCCCAACTTGCAGAGAAGGCTGGGAGGTTACTGTTTCTGCCTTTCTTAACTCTGGGGCCATGTTTTGTCTCAGAGACTGTTTCTGATATCTCAAACTGAAATGATTCCAACTCATGGTGTGAAGTTGGAGTACAGGTCATGAGTTTTATTGAACTGTTATATGGGCATTTCACTTGTCTGTCATACCTTTATAAAATATAAAATAGCTAGTATAAGGAGGCTCTCTGGGGTAAAGAAGCCTTGGAAATTAAAAGGATGTTGCTGTCCAACTTCCACTGGCCTTTGTGTCCTGTGTTGCAAGAAGAGTGGGTGGAAACCGGGCTGGTGAGAAGTGAGAGGCGGGATGGCAGGTAGCTGTGGACTGGGCTGCCGCGATGGTCTGCTGTGTGCTGTTGGCTGCTTTCCAGGGTGGGACTTGCTTACTCTTTGGTGTGATGGCTCCAGCCAGTTGTATAGAGATTAGATAAAACCTCTTCAGATAGATGGAGGCCACGTTGGAGCCTGGGCACTGCTCTCTTTGCTGTTGGGGGATCTATGGCAAGGGGAGGAAGAACCCCAATTGTCCCCAGCACCCAGACACTTCACTGCCTGGCCATTCCTCAGTCCCTTACCACCCAATATAAGCGCATTCTTTATCTACCTTGGTGATCTCGAGGTTGCAGAGAAATCAAAAGTAGCTCTTCTTCTTTAGAGAGATTGAGAGAGAAACATTGATTTGTTGTTCCACTTATTTATGCATTCATTGGTTGATTCTTGTGTGTGCCCTGACCAGAGATTGAACCTGCAATCTTGGTGTATGAGGAAGATGCTCTAACCAAAGGAACTACGCGGCCAGGGAAGCAGCTCTTTCTGCTTGAAGTTTGGGCTCCTCTAATTCATATGGGTGGCATACGCTACCCCCTTTCAATGATTCTTTTCCCTTCTTCCTTTGCTGGCCACCAGCCTGGCCACAGTTCTCCGTTCTTGCCTCTGAGGTGACTGAACTCTACATTTCAAAGTTGACACTCAGCTTCATTTTTCAGTCTCCAAAGACATTTTTATTTGGAAAACACATAAAACACTTACATACAAAGACAATAAAGAGGTGTAAGATTTTCATGTTTTAAAATATACTTTTAATATCCTTGCCTCTATTGCTCTAACTCCTCCACTCAAACAACCCTGGTAATAATTTCTTTTCCACTGGTAATAATTTTATATACATCCTTGAGTTTTTCCATGGCTGTACAGATAGATACTTACTATACATAAATATAAAATGCTTTTTGGTTCGTGCACACAGAAAAAGGCTTATTTACCTATTTTTGGCCAGACACATTATATTGGTTTCTAAGGCTGCCATAACAAAATGCCGCAGGCTAGTGACTTAAAACAATAGAAATTCATTTTCTCACAGTGCTGAAGGCTACAAGTCCAGAATCAAGGAATCGGGAGAGCTATGCTCCCTCTTGAAGGCTCTAGGGAGGAATCTTTCTTCTAGTGTCTGGTGGTTACCAGCAATCCTTGGCATTCCTTAGCTGGGGTAGCTCTGCCTCTTCCCTCTGTGTGTGTGTCTGCGTATCCTCTCTTCTTACAAGGACACCATTTAGATCGGATTTAGGGCCCATCCAACTTCAGTTTGACCTTGTCTTAATTAATTACATCTGCAAAGCCCTTATTCCCAAATATGGTTACATTTTGAGGTTCCAGAGGACGTGAATTTGGGGGGGCACTGTTCAACCCAGTATATACATTTTTCAAGATTTCATATTATTTCATTCTGTGAATATTCCATAGTTAAACAGTTACTAGTGGCTATTATAAAAAATGGGACGTTCATATACAGTTACCTTTATACACATACACTATTATTGCTATAAGAGAGATTCTTGGAAGTGGAATGGCTGGATCAAAGGGCATGCACAGTTTACATTTTAATAAATACTAACTACCAAATCATCTCCATAAACTTGCATGTGTTGATCATCAACACTGGATATTGCCATTATTTTGCCAGTTAGAAAACTGAAGAATTGTATCTCATTTTAAGTTGCATTTCTATATTAATGGTGTTGGATGTCTTTTCATATGTTTTATAGGTCATTTACATTTATTTTTCTGTGGATTATGTGTTCATATTCTTTGCCCATTTAAACTTTTTTTTTTATCAAATAGGAGTTCATTATGTATTAAAGATATTAGTTTTTCACCTCTTATATTTCTTATATGCAAATACTGATTAAATCTGGCATCTTGCATTTTGACTTATGCCTTGCATAAGAAGCCTTTTTGGCTCTCCAAATTATAAAAATCATCTCATATTTTCCTCTAATTATTTTTAAAATTTTGTTTTCTCTATTTATATGTTTAGTTTATATAGAATTTATTTCAGTGTATAGTGAAAGGTAAGGATTAAACTTTATTTTCTTCCAAATAGGTAGCTGCTTGTCCCAATATAACTTACAGAATCCCTCCTATCGTCAGTGAATTAAGATTGACCTTTATCATGAATTAAATATTCTGGATCTCTTGCCACATTCTTTATTCTGTTTTATTAAGTTTTTTTGTCTGTTCCTTTATGGGATTATACAGTCGGTTCTCATTGTGTGCTGTAGTTATGTTCTGTAAAATCTCTGCAAACACTGAACTAGTGAATACTGACCCACACCCCCAGGGGAAATAGAGGCAGGTTCCTGAAGCCTCTGGCCACATCATCAGCTGATCAATACAGACCTTGTTTTCTGTATGTTTCTGTTTAAAGACACCTCATTTTACAATGTTGATTCACTAACCTTGAACTCAGTCAACAGCACTATAACTCTTGCCTGAACAAAGTTGATCTAACACATTTATTTTCTCTGGAAGGCACATCACAGCCTGTACTTAGGGACACTAGACAGTACTTTAGCACTTGGCTCAGGGGACATTTTTTTTATTATCCTTGCAAACTATTTTTTAGAGCAGTTTTAGGTTCACAGCAAAATTGAGCAGAAAGTACAGAGAGTTCCCCCACTCCTCTACTCCCCCACAGCCTCAGGGCCATTTTAAACAGTAAAATCTCTGATGAAAATGCAGAAAATGTGGCACTAAGTGAACGGTGAAAAGAACATGTGTTTATAGTGGGAGAGGTGAAACAGGAAGGAAGAGTGAGGCCTGGGCCCACCTCGGCTGGGAGTGCTGCTCTGCACCTGTGGGGGTGACTCGCAAGCCTTGGAGTCTCGCTTGGGTTACAAATATTAGGCCACAGGAGCCTGTGAGTTCTGAGGGTTGACTTTACTACTTTACTTACACTAGCTTTATAGAATGCCACTGTGCTGCTACATCTGGTAAAGCCATTCCCTCACAATGTTTTCTTTTTCAAGAATTTATTCTCTACAACTCGTACGATTCAATAGTAGACAGACAAATAATCCAATTTAAAATGGGCAAAAGGTTTGAATGGGCATTTCTCCAAAAAAGATACACAGATAACGAATATGCATATGAAAGATGCTCAACATCAGTAGCCATCATGGAAATGCAAACCAAACCACAGCGAGAAGGTACTTCACGCACACGAGGATGGCTGTAACAAAAAGATAGACAATAAGAAGTGTTGGCAAGGACATGGAGGAATTGGAACCCTCATCCATTCCTGATGGGAACGTAAAATAGCACAGCTGCTTTGGAACACAGTTTGGCAGTTGCTCAAAAAGTTAAACACAGAGTAAGCAAATGACCTAGTAATTCCACTCCTAGGTATGCACACGAGAACTGAAAACATATGCCCACCCAAAAATTTGCACACAAATGTTTATAAGAGCATTATTCATAATAGCCCCAGAGTAGAAATGTCCAGCACCTTACGGATGAATAAACAAAATACAGTCTACCCATATAAGGAATGCCACTCGGCAATAGACAGGCATGAAGAACTGATACGGGCTATCACATGGATGCACCTTGAAAACATTGCACTGAGTTGAAGGAGTCAGACACAAAATGTAGATTCCATTTCTGTGAAATACCAGAACAGGCAAATCCGTGCTCAGGGCTGGCGGGAGAGGTTGGAATGGGAAGGGACTACTAATAGCAGCAGCGTTTCTTTTTAGGGTGTTAGTTGGATGATGGTGTTGGTTACACACTCTATGAATATACTAAACACCACTGAATTGTACACTGTGAGTGAATTTTATGGTATGTGAATTAATCTCAGTAAAGCTGTTGTTTTAATATGGTATCTCCACAGAGAAAGCAAAATAGTGCCCTTTCCCTCCAGTCCTGCCTCCTCATGCCCCAAATGTGATGAGAAACCTTCAGGTCTCTGCCTTCTGTGCCGCTGCTCCCTCGGGGCGGAGCTCGTGGGCAGAGCCAGCCGCACAGACATGCTGTAGTGCTGCTTAGGTCTACAGATGGGTCATCCCTGACCGGGAGTCCCCTCCTCCTCCCAAGCCTTCTGCCTCCGTTTACACTCATTATATTTCACCTCTCATCACAGTACAACCCCCCGCCTAAAGGGGCAAAACCGAAGTGCAGCCCCGTCTTCCTCTTCCCAGCCCCCTCTCTAGGACCCAGCCCACTCACAACCAGAATAGCCTCCTGGGGCATCAGGAAGCCCCTCCTCACAGGCCTGTGATGGGTCCTTGTTTTGCTTTCAGTACAGCCACAAGTGCTTCAAGCTCTCCAAGCCCTGGACCCTCATTACCGCCTCCTCGGAGCCACTGTCCTCTTATCCCCCCAGCCAACCGCATCCTCTGCTCTTCCCACCACACTCTCTGCCTCACTGTCAGTGTGCTCAACTCCTCAATAATCATATGATACAAAGTGAACCCACAGCGCGTGAAAATGACTAGCATAGGGCCTGGCACTTTGCACAGTAGTTCCCTTTCCCCTCCCTTCCTCCCTCACAAGTGCTCTGGAAACTGAAATGCTATATAATTAAGACATGTTGTCATGATTATGTATGCCTCATGTATGTCCATTACCCAGAGTTCTTGTATGGTGGCAAGAATCCATCATATTGCCCTAGCTGGTTTGGCTCAGCAGATAGAGCGTCGGCCTGTGGACTGAAGGGTCCCGGGTTCGATTCCGGTCAAGGGCACATGCCCAGGTTGCAGGCACAATCCCCAGTAGGGGGGCGTGCAGGAGGCAGCCAATCAGTGATTCTCATCGTTGATGTTTCTAGCTCTCTCTCCCTTTCTGAAATCAACAAAAAAATATAAAAATAATAATAAAGTAAAATTGTTTAAAATAAAAGAATCCATCATATTTGGCCTCTGATAAGGAATATTTAAAAGTATTCCCAAAGGAAAAACAAACAAACAAAAAAAACACCTGTAACTTTGCAGCCTCCAGTGCCACCAAAGGGTTTCAGCTGCCCCGCAGCTCCCGGCGAGCAGTGCGGGACAGAGGCCCCTCGGGTAAGGGTCAGCAGTCCTCTGGTTGTGATCTCCCACAGGTGAGATGGGCGAGAAGGGGAGGTGGCAGCTGCCTCAAGGAAACGCAGGTTCTATCTGCCGGAGGTGGAGGGTGCCCGGGAGACTCGCTGAGAACACCGGCAGGCTTCCCCTGACAGGGCGTCCTCCACGCTGATATTGCTGCTGTAAGGAAACAAGGACAAAGCACTGCTGCGGCGACAACATACTGTGTGGCCAGGAGTCAGTCTCCCAGTGTGTCTGTCGGTGTGAAGAACTGACGGCACAGTTTAGCCACCTTGGCTTGTCTGCTGTCTTTGTTCTAGGCTCTCTCCTGAGTTGGTTTCCATTGGGTTTTAATCAGAAACCATCTGGTGAAACATTTTGGATTCAAATTAGAGTTTATCACAAACACATATCTCAGAGAACACGTGTAAAACCCAGAATGGAACAAAAAGCAAACAAGAAATAGTGCAGGAAGGTTGTAAACAGAGGCGTGCCGGAGGGAAGGAACAGGGGGAAACGGAGAAGCACTGTGTAGCAGCAGAGCCATCCCCTCAGGCAGGGGCCACCCAGCCCACACATCAGGGCCCGGGAGGGCACTCTTCCTTTGACCCACCTGCTGTCCTGGGGGTGAAACCATGGATAGTACCCCCTAGCTCCTTCTGAGCTGGGCCAGTCAATTCACTCTACTCCAGAGATGGGCCCAGGAATGTCCTGTCTCCCCTCCATCCCTTCTCTCTGCACTCTTCTCTCACTCCTCCTTCCTGGAGCCAGCCTGGCCTCCATTTGGGCTTGCGAACCAAGGGTCTAGGCCAGTGATTTGCAAATATCAAAAAATTTCTATATGTGACACGGCACCAGAGTTAAGTTAGGGTTTTTCAAAATGCTGACAGGCCGAGCTCAAAAGGTTCGCCATCACTGGTCTAGGCACACACCCAGAGTGCTGGAGAAGACACAGCGGGACTCATCACTGATGGTGGGACCCCTCTCTGCCTGCCCCTCTCCCGTGTGCTGTAGACGGTTCACATGTGTGGGCCCCAGGTTAGAAAATGGTGGAGGAGCCCTGGCCGGTGGTGCTCAGTGGGTAGAGCGTTGGCCTGCGGACTGAAGGGTCCCGGGTTTGATTCCCTGTCAGGGCACATGCCTGGGTTGCAGGCTCGACCCCAGTGTGGGGCATGCAGAAGGCAGCCCATTGATTCTCTCTTCATTGATCTTTCTCTCTCTCCCTTTCTCTCTGAAGTAAATAAAAACATATTTTTTAAAAAAGGGTGGAGGAACTACATCTCCACCCCATGCCACTGAATGTCTTCCTGTTCGGCTTCATTTGTTGGTTTGGCTTAGGAGATATGTGTACAGGTTAAAAAAATATTTCCCATACAGTGTAGAAGAGTCTGCAGGGAAAAGTACCTCTCCTTCCCGCGCTGTCTCCACCCCCCCCCCCCCCCCACCTCTGCTCCTTTTCAGAGGTTGCCATTGTCAGCTTTAAAAATTCTTAGTATATCTTTCCTTCCTACTTCATTGCTGGCCTATTGGATTTACCTGCTGTGTTCTTCCTGTATCTGCCTCCTCTGTCTCATCCTCACTCAGATTTTGACCCCTGGTGGACAAACGACCGTGAGCAGAATGAGTCAGACCCCATCCCTGCCAACTGCACTGGTTGTGCCCAGAAATTACCCCTCAAGGTAATGCTCCTGGAAGATGCCCCAAAGGAATTTGAGAGACTCCATCCTCTGGTGATCAAGGTGAGCTAGAGGCTGATTCTCCCACTGACTACCCTTTTAATGGCCAGAAACCGCCAAGCTCTGTGACATTCCTGGGAAGTAATTCTGTTGTTCTGCTTTGCTTTTGGTTTTGGCCTTGCCAAGACGGAACGGCCCCTGTTGTCGAAGGACATTCAGCACTTTTTGTGCCAGTACCCTGAGGTGACAGAAGGCTTCGAGGAAGGGATTTTCGCCAAGTGGTGGCGCTGCTTTCCTCACCGGTGGTTCCCATTCCCTTATCCATGGTGAGTGTCAAAAGGGCGCTTGGCCTGTGTGTATGTGGAAAGGGGCAGACCGAGTGTCAACACTGTGCAGATACCTGCAGTACCGTGCAAGTCAAAGAACACGCAGGAGCTCACAGTGGACAAACCAGTGATGAGAGATAAAGGGACGAGTGAAGAGATGTGTATGGAGGAGTGACAGCATGGGTGGACACCAGGGTTGCCTAATAGATTCATAGTTTACCTCTAGGTATGTGTTTAGCATTGTGTTTCTGTAGCGTGGGTCCTGGGTGTTGAGGGCTGAAGAGAGAGCATGAAGAATGGAAGGGAGGCTGCATTCCCCGGCACGCTCTGTGCCAGGCAGCCTGCCTTGGTGCGTAGTGTCTGTTACTCAGTGGTGATGCTCAGAATAGCTCTGGGAAGTAGGAATTGTCATTGTCACCTTTCAGATCAGAAAAGTGGCGATCAGAGAGGTTAAGTACCTTGCTTAAGGTCACCCAGTCGGGACTGAAACTCAGATCTGCCTCCCTGTTCCTCCTTGTGTCCTACAGAAGCCTCGGTCCATTTCTTGGGGTGCTGTCTAGAAAGAAACAGAAAGCCAGTTTCCATCTAGAAGAGCGGTTGCCAACCGGTGGTCCGAGGACCACGGTGGTCCCTGAGGTCCGGAAGGTTGGCAACCGCTGATCTAGAACCCTTCCACAGGGAAGGAGAACTGCTTTCAGGCTTTTTGTTGGATGATTTCTCGGTACTTCTGCTTTTCTTTAAATTCGCTGTTTCTTTCGTGATCAGTGACTCAGTTTAACAACCTAGTCAGGCTTCCCAGTGCATGGCGCTCCGCCTCCGGAGAAGGCTCACGATGTCTGCTGCTTCCTCCTCCCTTGGTCTCTTCTCCCACTTGGCTTGTTAGTACTTCAGTCTCTTTTCCAAGATAGAATGAATGGATTGTTTCTTTCCTTCCTCTATATGTTGTTTTAGCTGGATTGTATAAACACCCACCCACATGGACAAATCGTGGCTGTGGAGTTTATGTGTGTGCGTGTACATGTTACAGTTAATTGATTTGTCATGACTGTTCTTCATGGACCTAATACTTAAGATATTGTCCTGATATTTTTCCTCTTTACCCACCACCCACAGTTTTCCCACCCTGCTCAGCTCTATGTTAGTCGGAGGCTGGCTTGCCCAGTTTAATAACTTTTTTCTCTTCCAAACTTTTATAGGAGAAGACCTCTGAACAGATCACACATTTTACGTGAGCTCTTTCCTGTTTTCACCCACCTCCCATTTCCAAAAGATGCCTCCTTGAAAAAGTGCTTCTTTCTTCAACCAGAACCTATTGTGGGGAGTAAGGTAGGAAATTTTGAGAGCACTTAGATCCAGAACGTTCCTCCTTTGGGACCTGGGCCGATGACATAATCAAGGCCTTCCCTGCACATCAACTTAGGGGGCGAATTGCAGGGACACCCTCCCTGGTAGCCAGGAGACCGGGCAGCCTGCTCCTTTAGGAAGACATGCTATGGAGAGTCTGCCTCCTGCAAGTCTACCTCCCGCAAGCCACGCTTCTGCATTCAAGTACGTAGAACCCTGAGTTAGTCTGACTTCTCTACCTCAAAGTAGAAAGCAGCAACTATAAGAGAACAGTATGTAATTCCATAGTCCACGTCACTCATTTTGTAGATAAGGAAATTGAGCCCCAGTGAGAGTAAATGATCTGCCCAAGGACACAGCAAGTTAATAGGAGGGAACCCCCCCGCACTCCCAGGTTGGCTTTCCCCAGAAATACAGGAGGAACCTCAGCTAGAGAACTGGAGAAGCAGAAAGCTTGGGAGCATGGAGAGGTTTGGGGACTAAATGGTGGACGGGCATGTGCCCGAGGCAGGCAGCCCAGCGTAGAGGCCGTGCCTCTCACCCCAGCCCAGGGCCAACCCGGCCCCTCACTTCCCCCTCCACTGGCCTCCGCAGAGCTGTGCTGTGTGTATGGTGGCTTACTTGTCTCTGAGTTGGTCTTTTGTTGAGTCTCATTCCTGAGGAAGGTTTTTGAGCCTGGATTGGTTTGAAAGAATTAAAATCATGAATTTTTACTCTGTAAAAAAATTAAATTTCCCAAACCATGACCCCTACCAACTCTGGGTTGTGTCTTCAACCTCCTGATACTATTGGCTCCCAGTTTGCTGAATCGTGTTAAAGGAATTTCAAAGCCTAGAAAAACAATCACTGTGTCTAGAAGTGAGCTCTTCTGTCTGCCAGCAGCAGGGCGGAGGTGCTGGGCTCTTCCTTGATTTTAAAGACGTTTATCCTGTCGCTGGCTGGACTCGGGGCCCTCATATGATTTCATCTTCACAATTAGAATATCATCCTGGGGCGAGGGCCTTTATCTTTATCTTGCTTGTCCCACTTGAATCTAAAGTTAATGTCATCAGCCTGCTTAACAGGAACCCAAGGAGCCTAGGGCCTTTATCTTTATCTTGCTTGTCCCACTTGAATCCTGCTTAACAGGAACCCAAGGAGCCCAGCCAAAGTGGTAAATACAGAGTTACTCAGCCGCCTATCAGAGGCATCTTGTTATGGTTCTCAAGGATGTTTTGGGAAAGGGAGTGGCCCAAATAGGCAAAAATCCTGAGTCTGGTTTCTTGGAGCATCTGCTCCCCACCCTGGCCCAGGCTCACGACGGCCTTGTGACTCCACCCTGTTGTCCATGTCCCTGGGCCCTGGGCCTGGAAGCCCCATGTCTGCAGGAGCCTTGGGATACAGAAGTGGAGATTTGATTGTTAAGAGGCACTGAGGGAAGAGGTGAGGAGCTCCAGGTCCCTGCACCCCTTCCACATAGTTGCCCACAGCGGGCCTGCTCCACCCTGGTGTCTGCTGCTTCCCATCCTGGGTGTGGAGGATCATGGTCCCGCCCCCTCAGGCTTATATGAAAAGAAATACTAGCATATCCACCTGGTGTTGGTCTTCAGGGGTTTTTCAGGACTGCAGGTGTCAGCGCTTCTGCCGGGACCAGTCAGCTGCAGGCAGCTCAAGACACCAGCCCTCCCTAGTCCTCCTCCTGTCACCACAGCAACATTTGGAATGGCTCTCGTGTGGCCATGGAATCAGTCATGGCCAGGGCATGGGGGAGCAACAGGGAGACCAGGGTTGGGGACAAGAGAAGATGGGCCAAAATCTAAGACTCTGGAGGCCCTGAGTGGTGAAGAGGAAAGTCAGACTTCGGATCCCTGCTTTCTGTGGGCATCTGGAGGGTTTCCCAGACGGGCAGGACTGGGAGGGGAGGCTAGGGGTTCTCTCTCACCTAGGTGAGCGAGATCAGCCTCTCCCTTTGTCCTACTTCCTGGCCCAGGGTTTGCAACTGTGCCTGGCACCCAGCAGGGAGCATGCCATGCCTGTGGGTGGCAGTAGTGCTCCCTCAGAAGTGTAGCCATTGCCTCCAGGTGCATAACCTGGTGGCCTCCTTGGTTTTCAAAATCAGAGGCCAATCTTACTGTCATTAGCTTTCAATCAGTAGCATGACATATCTCCTCACATGGATCTTGCCAGAAAGTGTAAACTTGAACTTGCCACTCTTTGATTCTCATCAAAACCCTGGCAGTAAGAAGGAATATTCATGGAGCATTGCCCAAAGGATATGTAGATATCTATTAGTTTAAAAGTCTGCATCAAACTAGTCCCTCAGAAGACTTCATTCTTAGACCAACATGTATTGGCTTTTGCTAGACTTTCGTAAAACTGCAGTTAGATGTTTTGCCTTTGACCTACTTTGAAGCTGTGACTAGAAATAGTTGTAAATTATGAAGCTTGTGCCAGTTCTATGATAGGGCGATTGTTGAGGCCCCACTTAATTACAGTGTCTCTGTAGAAGCTATTAGGAGCGATGTTTACCCTGGTCTCAGTACTGAGAGATGCCATGCTTTGGAGAAACTAGTTTGTTTTCGTCTTTTGGACGTAATTGTGAATTGTGTTACTGGTTCTGTTTTCCTTTTAGCCTAGGCTGCTAGGGAACACAGAGCCATGTGTGTATGGATGTTTGTGTGTTAGTCTCCCACACCCCCGGGTTTTACTTTGTTTTCTTTTCCTTCCTTTTCTGCCCTGTGTTTCCTCCAGATGCATAGGATGCATGACCTGTTCGCCCTTGGCAGCGGAGAGGCCATGCTGCAGCTCATCCCGCCCTTCCAGTGCCGGAGACACTGCCACTCCATGGCCATGCCGCTGGAGCCCGGCGATATCGGTAGGTGGAGCCCAGGAGGGCAAGGTCGGCCCCGGGATCTTTTTAGTCTTTAACTCAAAAAATAGTGTAAGAGTTAAATATTGCCTTCACAAAGATCAATTAAGTAGAGTGAAGAATAGCATTTTTTACTAACAGGGTCAATATTTATGCTTAAACGGAACAACTAATGAGAAAATGTGGCAGAAGGAAAGGTCTTGTATATTCATGTAGAATATACGTGTCCAAGTTAGGAAGGGTTATGCCAATATCGAGAGCAGGCCTTTATTTTCCAGCTGAGGAGAGAGACCCAGAGAGGAGAGGGGACGCGCCAGGGCCCCTCGGTCAGTTAAGCAACGAAAGCCTCGAGTTTCAGTGTCTCGTTTAGCAGTCAGGTCAGGGGAGGTTCAATTCCAGATTCGAGGAAACCCCTTTCGGTGCCGTGTTGCTAATATAACAATGCAATGCAAGCAGCATGTAAGGGCAGCAGCCGCACAGGCAGTCTCACCTCCCGGGTGAGTTCCACAGGCAGCTCACAGCCTCACAGCCATGACTCACCCTTGGCTCCATGATTTCCCAACTGTGACTTGTTCTGTGCATTATATTCTAGAAGTTGGTTCCAGGGAAACAGGTTTAAATCAACTGCTGTCAGTAGCAATCAGTGTGACTGTAGAGTTTTCTTGGCAGAAGCAAATAAATGAGCAAGTATCCCATTGCTCTCCTGTCTTTCCTGCCTCGCAAAACCTAGGGGAGGCCTGGAGTCCCTGGCAGAGCCCAGACTGGACTCTCAGTTGATTTCTTTAATTTACCTTTTCAAAAAACCCGGGCCCAGAAACCTCACCTCTTTTGGAGGAAGGGTGCACACTGTGAAGTGTGCCAAGTTTTAATCCAAGTTACATAACTTTGATTTCAGTTTAGAAATGGAAAAATAAAAATGCACAAATTAACCATTGTCTGATGATGGAGCACAGCTGGTCTGGCCCCTGGGAATTTCTGCAAAAAGGAAGATTCTTGTGTGGAAAGTGTTCTGGACCTATTTTCCTGTGGTGGAGTGACGTGACGGCTGCACAAGCCTGCACGGCATGGCACTGGGAGTGTGTAGTTGTGCATTCAAAGTCCATCTTACACTCTACAAATTCTGACAGTTCAGACAACTGCAGAAACACCTTAGTTATCCAAATCCCAGGCCTCCGGCTCCCACAGCATCTAGAATGCCAGCTATAGAGTGAGGGGAGAAGAAAGAATGGGTGCCTGACAGAGCTCAGAGAAGCTTTGAGCAGCAGGTCCAGTGGGCATAGTCCAGACTAGCTGAAATCCAGAGCCAGTGCCTGCCGAGCTGTGACTGGCAGCCACAGACCAGGAGGAAAGGAGCCCTGAGGTTGGCAGTGCCCACGAAAGGCCAGCCGCGTGACGGATGTGGAGAAGGGACAGGAGACAGACGAGAACAAGAGAAGAGGATGTGCCTGGGAGAAGGCAGGGAGGACAATGGGCACCTGAGCAGTGGCAGCTACAGATGCCTGGCTGCAGCCGCCTCAGTTACAAGTGAGGACCCAAGAGCAGGCCCCACTGTGGAGGGTTGAGGACAGGTGGCACCTTGAGCAGCTCAGGGACCCTTAGGAATGGCAGCGTGACAAGCAGCTTCTGTGCTTTTTGACATAAGCATTGTCCTGTGAAGGTTGAGGGGAGGGGACAAGGGTACAGAAACCTGTGAGAGGGGTGTTTCCAAGGCTGACGTAGGGGTCAGGCGCTGTGAGCCTGCACCCGCCGGACTGTCCAGTCTCTGCTCACAGTGAGCTTTCCTGACTCCCCAGGCGGAGGCTCGGGTCTGCTGGGGCCCTCCGTTTACAGAGGAATAGGGCACATCAGACTCTAGGAAATGTCCTTCCAGAGAGTACTGGCGTGGTCAGGGTTTGAGTCACCTTTCCGCCCACTCAAATGATTCTGATCAGTGTTTCCTAAGGAGTTCTTCCGGTCACTCAGGACCGGTAGGAGCAGGCGCCCCCCCGGGAAGGCCCGTGGCAAATGGGTCCTTTGGTCAGTAGACTTTGGGAAACGCCGGTCTTGTCAATACATAGTGCACATTATGTATAAAAGGCTCCGAAAAGCCCTGGAGGAATCTAGTGTTTCTCAAACTTACTTGGCCACAGAACCCATTTTCCTTGGACTTCTTACAGGACACACTTTAGGAAATGCTGGGTTGGGTCAATGTTGGGTAATGAGGCCCTGTTGTAGATATCTCAGGAAAATTGAGCAGGGGACCCCTCCCCCTCAGCCCATCCTGTCTTCTTGCTGAAAATGATGAGGTCAGTTTGCAGGAATTGATGCCCAGCACCAGCTCATCAGAGCACCTGCCGATGTGAACCTGTGGGATTGGCGTTCAGTCCCCAGGTGAGGGCAGCAATGGAGCTGGTTCCGAGTGGCTCCTGGTGGGTGTCAGGTTACAGGAAGATTTATAATAACTGGGCATATTTAGGCCAGGAAGGCCTGAAAGACCTTCAGAGCGAGATTCGCCTGCTTTGCAGGTGTGCCCAGGCCCTGACGTTCACAAGCTTCTGTTGCTGTTACCCTGCAGGCTACGCTGGTGCCGTCCACTGGAAGGTCTACATTGTAGCCCGAGGGGTCCAGCCGTTGGTCCTCTGCGATGCAACCACCCTCTCAGAACCGTAGGAAACAGGACTGTGCCGAGGAACGGTTCTGAGGTGAAGACCGGATCGAAAGGAGGAAATAATTTTTTTAAAAAAACAATGAAACCACTTTCCAGGGGCTGGTTACTTGGTTCCCTGCCCTGTGCATGCGTGTGTGAGCCAGCTGTGAGCCAGCTGAGGGCCAGCGCCCGGCGCTCCCGCTGCTGGGCCAGCACTCTCCAGTACCTCTCTGGGAGAGACTGGGCTCCGCCAGGTCTTTTGGCCCCGCAGCCTCAAGGCCACGCTCCCAGGGAGGAACTGATGGTGCCTCCCTCACGTGCACAGCGACCCCCTCTGCTGGCCCGACTTCAGAGCCATCCTTTTGCAGCTGGGCCTGCGTGTCCGTCTTCCTGGCCACACCACCCTGTACTGTGTTAGGAAAGCCATGGCTGATGAAAGAAGTCATTGCTGTTTCCCAAACAGAATGAACCAAGAACCACTGAGAAAAGATCAAACAACCTCAAACTGCACTCAAGAAGTGAACTTTCCCAGGGTCCGCGGCTCTCGGTGTCTCAGCGATGCCAGACTGAAGTTGATTATAATTGAAATGGTTACTCCTGAAGTCATACTTTTCTCCATTTTATCTTTTGGCTCTCCCCGCCTTCTCCTTCCCTCTCCCTCGGCTGCCTGGCTGGTTTCTTGGCACTTAGGCTGCTGGTCCCCCTCCCTTGACGGGCCAGAGCCCTTGCCTGCTGAGGCAGCACCATTGCTGTGGGCTGTGTTGCTCTTACCAGTGTCTTCAGAGGGGGATGAGCTAGATGCTGGCCGGGTGGAGGGTGCCTCCCGGGCCTGATCTTTAGGGTCTGACTACAGGGAAGATGTTTTACAGATGTGTTAAGCTGATGTAATGTGGTTGGGGAAGGAATTCCAGACCCAAAGTGTTTGCCAGCTGGGTGTGCAACTCTGTGATCCTGTGTTACAATGATCTGTCTCTGTACTGGAAACAAGGTGAGGTTTTTACTTTTTGTAACAATATAAAGCTGTATGCTTTTGACTGAATAATTCACTATGCTCATTGTTTCCCTTAAGTGCTGTATTAATCAAATCATGTAAATTAGGATGGCTCTTCTCTTGTTTCCTTTGATACCTCTGGGTATCTGGTCATGCCAACACCACTGCGAAGAAAAACAAAGCACACTGTGGCCCCTAGTCCTGAAAGGCAGAAAGTGAATGGGCACAGGAGTGTCTGTGTCAGTGACGGGCCAGGCGGACAGTGGTGAGGGGAGCGGGTGACCCCTCTCGGACCCTCTGCATCCTCTGCCGCCCGCACCTGCCCCAGGCCCTCTGTGTGTCTCAGAACCACCTGTCTGTGGGCTTGTCAAGGACAAGCGGGGTTCACGGAGCTCAGGGTGGAGACACAGTCTCCTCTGGAGGCTTCAGCGAAACTGGGATGAGTTGTACCTGAGGGAGTTCTCTGTGAAGGAGTCAGCGCCTTGTGTTGATTAATGCAGGAAAAACAATCTTTCTGTCCATGTGAAAGTCACGCTTGCTAAGCAGTGGTTTGAAGAGGTTTGCAATCAGGGGGGCACGTAGAACCAGCTTTGTCCAGCCTTTCGAGCCTTTGCACGTCCTTATCTGCCCACTTGGGAGGGAAGGATTGGACGGACGTAAACAAGCTCTTGAGAAGCCGCTCAGTTTCCCTAAATGATGCCCTTCGGGCTAAGGAAAGGGAGGCTTCCTTAAGTGCAAAGCAGCTGTTTTAATGGTTGAGATTTCTGTTTCATTTTTATGAATTACCCTGTGTTCCTTCCCCTTTTACTCCTGCTCTTCACACCTTAAATGTTCAGAAAATTCCCACTTCAGCTCAAAACTCTGAAAGCTAAGAAACCCTTGCCCGTGATGGTGCTCCGCGGCACCCCTGGGAAGTCCTCTCCGCCTGAGTGTGTGGCTCTGCTAAGTGGGGACGTGTGCATGTGCTACTCATTTTATTAAAATCGGTCCCGTTCGGAATTGAATGTAAATTTCAGAGGAGAAATTCTCGAGACGGTTTCTGCTCTTAATTGCTGAATATATACAAACTAGAGGCCCGGTGCACGAAATTCATACACGAATAGGGTCCCTGGGCCTGGCTGGCGATCAGGGCTGATCAGATTCCCCGCCTCCCTGCCTCTTCCTTCCCTTGCCACCCACGCATGCACCACCGCAGGGTTCCCCTCCTCCTTCCCTCACTCCCTCAGCGCCCCGCCCACCATGTTCCATACTGCCCTCTGGTGGTCAGCACGTCATAGCGAGTGATTGAACTCCTGGTCAAACTCCCAAGAAGACACTTTGCATATTAGCCTTTTAAATATATAGACTAGAGGCCCGATGCACAAAATTTGTACAAGGGCCTTGGCCCCAGCCCCCACCCGCTGCCACTGTGGCCGGGGGCCTCTGCCATGGCCCCTGCCCGCTGCAGTTTTGTCTGGAAGGAAGGACGTCTGGAAGGAAGGACGTCTGGAAGGATGTCCAGTCTAATTAGCATATTATGCTTTTATTATATAGACTAGAGGCCTGGTGCATGAAATTCGTGCACTCGGGGGCAGTCCCTCAGCCCAGCCTGTGCCCTCTTGCAGTCTGGGAGCCCTCGGGGGATGTCTGACTGATGGCTTAGGCCCGCTCCCCACAGGGATGTCAGTTGGACATACTTAGCGCTGTCACGGAGGCAGGAGAGGCTCCTGCCACCACCGCTGTGCTTGCCAGCCGTGAGCCCAGCTTCTGGCTGAGCGGCACTCCCCCTGTGGGAGCGCACTGACCACCAGGGAACAGTTCCTGTGTTAGCGTCTTCCCCCTGGTGGTCAGTGTACACCATAGTGACCGGCCATTCTGCCTTTCAGTCTATTTGCATATTAGCCTTTTATTATATAGGATAATTTGCCTTCTTCTCAAGGTAGCTCTGCTAAGCCAGACCTACCACTGACCAGTCCTATAGGAATGGCTGGGAGGGCGGGGATGCCAGCCTGCCCTTCCTGATTCTCCGAGGCTTATGTGAGGTGCTGTGGGCCTTCCCTGCTCACCTCGCTCTCAGCTCCTCCAAGGAAGCAGCCAAAGGCCCTCCAGGTGACCCAGTGTGGGAAAGGGTCATCTAATGAGGAAGCAGGGTCAGGGGAACCACCTGACCAGCTCCCACCTCCACCAACTGAGAACAGAACCATAGGGCTCCAGGAGGGGGACTTGCTCGTAAGTTTGTTGGGTGCTTACCAAGAGGTGACGTGACCTCCACACATGGGTTAGGCTTCCTTTTTTATAGGTCCCGGAGCACAGACTTGGGAGGAAGGCTGCGTAGACACCAGATGCCTGAGGGCAAGTACTAAACAGACTGCACCTCTCCTTCCCTACTCCCTTTTCCTCTGAGGGGAGGGGAGAGTCACGGAATAACGGTTTATGAAAACAGTATCTACCGTCTAAACCAGTGGTTCTCAACCTTCCTAATGCCGCGACCCTTTAATACAGTTCCTCATGTTGTGGTGACCCCCAATTTCATTGTTACAAGTTGAACATAATTAAAGCATAGTGATTAATTACAAAAACAACATGTAATTATATATGTGTTTTCTGATGGTCTTAGGCGACCCCTGTGAAAGGGTCATTCAACCCCCAAAGGGGTTGCGACCCACAGGTTGAGAACCGCTGGTCTAAATGGTCTATTAAATTAAATAGGCGGATTTGGGCTCATTTTTAAAAGACAGGAGCCAGTGACATTTGTGTAGTCCACGGTCTCTTTTAATGGTAACTCAGTCCTGTAAAGTAAGGATTAGATCCTCATTTTACAAGTAAAGAAGCCGGGGCTTAGAGCAGTTACGTACTGGCGGGTGGGCAGTGGGCTCCGCAGCATCTTCTCCCACCTCAGCGCTGCGCGGTGCCGGGAGGAAGCGTGCTGGACCCTCGTGAGCCCCCAATGGGGAGGAGGGCTCGGGATGGGGTCCGCCAGCCGGGGGCGGGACTCTGGGGCATTTGTTTTTAAAACTGTTTGGACTGAAATGGAGGAGAGAATCTAACCAGATGACTTTTATAAAAAAGTCTTTCACTTTTCCCTCCCCGTTTGAAAACTCAGTGTCCAGCCATTTCCCCGTCACTCCTCATTTCCAGATGTGTGACCAGAAGAGGGACTCTGCCCAATTCCAGTTGCGGGTCCCCTTGGAGCTTACATAACTTGTTTTTCAGTCCTGTTTTCTATTCCTTTCTCCTCAAATCCAGCATAGGCCCAGTGTAGGAGCAGTTGTTTTAACAAAACCCCAGTCCTTCGCTGCAGGTGCTGGCTTGCCGTTTTACTGTCGCCTGGATGCGTTTGCTCATTCACCAGGGGCTTCCGCAGGGAGCACTGGAGACCCAGAGCGGAGCTCGCTCTCCTCTGCTCCTGCCAGCAGGAAAGCCAAGCGTCGGGAGGGGAAGCAGCGAGCCTGGTTGCGTGGACAGAGGCCATCTTGTCTGCCTCTGTGAACCCGGCAGTGAACAGAGGGGTCTGTTGGGCATTTGAGTTCTGACTGTGGAGGAGGAATTCTCCTGAGTTCACAAGGCCCACTCTCGTTCACTCAGTGGCGCCCTGTCGCCCACTAACCCGTGAGGGAGGGCGGGCGGAGATGGGCTCTGACGGAGTGAGTGAGGCGAGATCCCTGCACATCTGGTGTACGGAGCCGATGTGCGTCAGGGTCGGGAGGCTGGGAAGGCCACCTGCTAGGGAGGGTGCCCTGAAGCACCTGGAGAATGGGAGGCTCTGGGAATGCGCTGTGTCGCCATCGGCATGTGAATTCCTGGCCGCCTCACCCCCTGCACCCTCTACCCCATATCAGCAGCATCTTCCACAAAAGCATCTCAGAGAGGACAGACAGGTGCTCCCCCCTCGCCCCATGTCCAAAACCCCCCACTCCCCAGGGCACAGCGTGACTTCAAGTGCTGGCCTTGGCGGGAAGCCTCCAGCCGCTGTCCGCTGCCAGGCCCCAGCCTCTGGGTTCCCGGCCCGCATAATTTAAGCATTAGAGCTCAATGCGTCTGTCATCCTCCTCTCTCTGGAGACGTGGAGAGTCCAGACCTTTAGGTGGGTGGGGAGAAGAAATGCTGCACAAGTCCAGGCCGCACACGGGGTGGGGGGTGGGGTGGCTGGCGGGGATTTCACCGGTGCTGCGGGCGTCCAGCCAGGAGGAGCCCACTGCAAGCCCGGCACGGTGTCCCAGCCTTCAAACTCCAGCGACCTCTTCAGAAACAATCCGTCCATTTGGCGATGAGAACTGAGGACAGGATCTGACACATGGCCTTCCCAGGGGGAACCCCCAGTCTCACCCCAGGCAACTTTCCTTCCAAACTTCTTTCTGTGGTTCTGCCCTCAGAAAACGCTCCCTCCTGCGGGAAGGTCAGTAACAGGCCTGGGGCAGGGAGACTGGGAGGCAGAGGTAAGCCCGAGCCCCGCTCAGCCTCCTCCTGCCGTCATCACGCCATCACACCATCACGTCACCGTGTCACACGTCATCACAGACAGAAGCCGGCAGCGCCAGGGTGGTGGGCCTGGGTGGGCTGGGAGCAGCAGAACACAGGCTCCTGCCCCAACCACTCGTGCTCTTGAGTGGTCTAAGCTGTTACTATGCGCTCAGTACAGAACATTGACTGTAACTTAATGTACTGTGAGCTTGGAAGACTTCCACCATGTGAAGAATGTACGTAACAAAGGTGTTTTACTTCTTGCAATTAAAAGTGTGTATGTGGGTTGATAACTTTCCTGTACTTGTCATTCTTTAACTCTCCCATTTTCTCTTTTCCCATAACTCAGGAGACTTCCAGTCATAGCCTACTCCTGAGGCAGGCCTCAGGGCTCCTCTGTGGGCCCCCGGCCCACCTGGCCTGGGTCCCTTGATGTTCTCACCCAGCTTGTACTCATTGGTATTCACAGGCCCTTTTTTATCCCTATTCCCGGCCTTTGTCCACCAGGCCTTGCAATCTGCTGTTGCCAGGAATCCTCAGGCCTGCAATACCTTCCCGTGTCCCTGCACTTTGCCCAGAGCTCACAACAGGAGCCCTGGGTGCCTTTTTCCTTCTCACCTGCTGGCTGCACGCAGCCCAGGCCCCTCACGGGTCGCCTCCCTGGACGTGCTGGGCCCTTGCAGGAGGACAGCCAGTGCCCTGGATGGTTCACCCCAGCTCCCAGCAGATTGGGCCACTCTCAACACACTCAGGGAAGATTTGATTAAGTCATCTTTGCCTGTGCATGCTTTTTAGTAATTTTCTACATAGTTTTACATAAATGCATGAATATAATCATTTCTTATATAGTGTTTAGTGTCCTGCTTTATGTTCCTCCCTTACTTGCTGGACCTTCCTCACCCCAGTCTCCCTCCCCTGGTCAGGTAAATGTCATGTCTACACTGCCATGCTCTGCCATGCTCCTCCAGGCCCTCGTAATCATACACCATAAGGCATTTGTCATGGCTTTACCCAAATGGGATCATATTATAGGCACTTGATGTTTCTTGCTTTTTTTTTTTTTTTACCAACTGTTGCTTTCATGGATCATGCCTCTGGTGTTGTATCCAAAATGGCATCTTCATACCCACGGTCATCTAGGTTTTCTCCTATGTTCTATTCCAGGAGTTTTATGGTTTTGCATCTTACATTTAGGACTATGATCCATTTTGAGTTACTTTTTATGAAGAGTGTATGGTCTGTGTCTACATTCATTTTTTTGGCATGTGGATGTCTAGTGGTTTCATCGCCATTTGCTGAAAAAACGTGTGCTCTGTGGTATTGTCTTTGCTTCTTTGTCAAAGACATTTATGTGGGCCTCCGTTCTGTTCTATTGATCTTTAAGTCTCTTTTTTTAATCCTCACCCAAGGATATTTTTCATTTGATTTTTAGGGAGAGTGGAAGAGAGAGGGAAAGACAGAGAGAAACATTGATGTGAGAGAGCACATCAATTGGTTGCCTCCTGCACAAGCCCCAACCAGGGCCTGGCCAGGAAGGAGCCTGCAACCAAGGTATGTGCCCTTGACTGGAATCGAACCGTCCGCAGGCCAACGCTCTACCCACTGAGCCAAACCGGCTAGGGCAGTGATGGCCAACCTATGACACGCGTGTCAGAGGTGACATGCGAACTCATTTTTGTGGTTGATTTTTCTTTGTTAAATGGCATTTAAATATGTAAAATAAATATAAAACATATAAATCTTTGTTTTACTATGGTTGCAAATATCAAAAAATTTCTATATGTGACACGGCACCAGAGTTAAGTTAGGGTTTTTCAAAATGCTGGCACGCCAAGCTCAAAAGGTTCGCCATCACTGGGCTAGGGCGATCTTTAAGTCTTGAAGTCGGGTGGTGTCAGTCCTCCAACTTTGTTCTTCTCCTTCAATAATGTGCTGGTTATCTGAGGTCCTTTGCCTCTCCATATAAACTTCAGAATGTTTGTCTCTATTCACAAAATAACTTGCTGGAGTTGTCATTGGGATTGGCTGAATCTATAGATCAAGTTGCATCCAGGTTGTTTTTAATTAGAAGTTATAATTCCTATCCCATGTAATATTTGGGGATTTTAATATGTCCTTTTTGCTCAGTTTGATTACCAGTTTACTAGTGCACATTCCTCCACGTGGCATGTGTCCTTTACTCTTTCTTTTTTCTTTTTTAACTAGAGGCCCGGTGCACGAAATTTGTGCATGGGTAGGGTCCTAGGCCTGGCTGGCGATCAGGGCCAATCAGGTTCCCTGCCTCCCCACCTCCTCCTTTCCTCGCTCCCTCAGCGCCCTGCCACCGCCTCTGGTCATCCACCATGTTCCAGGCCACCCCTTGGTGGTCAGCACATGTCATAGCAAGCAATTGAACTCCTGGTCTCGTGGTTGAACTCCCGAGGGATCACGTTGCATATTAGCCTTTTATATGTATAGATAAGTCTAAGTGTTTTACATGTCTAGAGGGGCCCGAGTTTTAGCTTAAACTGTATCTCCTATTAGGATTAAGACTTCTGGAGTGCACCTGTGGAACTGGTGAACCATGCTGGCGAGGGGGCAGAGAGAGAGAGAGCTGGCAGAAAAACTCTGGCTTAAAAACAACAATGACAACAGCAACAGCAAAAAACCCTGATACAGCCTTACAGCCTAGTTTTGAGGATTTGGTAAGGGTAGAGCTGCTCAATGCGAATTAAGACTTATTCCACTACAATGTAGTGAGACATGGGGCACAATGCTTTGGAACCCCTTTAACGGAGTATTTAACAGATTTTACATAGAAAGAGAAATAAATGCAATTACTCATTGTGAGAAAACCCCAAACAACTCGGGGAACTTAGCTGCCCAGAAGTGATGATGATGGTGGTGCTAGGCAGGGGCTAGGAAATGCGACAGACCAAGCAGAAGTACCACGGGCACCTGGCTGACGTGGCGTTTCCTGACAAGGGCAACAACACTCTGGATGCAGCAACATGTGAATGATATGCAGTTCCCAGAAAAAAAAAGGACCAGGGCAAGAAAAGAGGAAAAGTACTATGCTTGGCAAATAATGGCTACAGCCGAGGAGCCTGGTTCACAGGGCATGTGTAAGAACTTTATGAGAACTTCAGATCTGTGCACATGCATCGGGGCCCAGGAGCCTTCGGAACATGATGACTAGTGTATATGCCACACCATTTGTACCTGCAGCCGGGTGAGGTCTGGGGGAAACACGGGGAACACTTGTGACTCATGAATTTCATAAATTTATTCTTGATTCATACTCATCTTTTAACCTGCACATTCTTCAGTTACTTTCATTAGCTGCCACTGCTGAGTTACTCTCTTGAAATACCACAGATGTAGATATTAATGTATTCTTTGAAAATTGTGCTTATTCTTCAATGGAAAGGACTAGTATTTTGATAATTTAATGAGAAATTTCATTCCAAAGAGCAATCCCCTGTATCAGATTCCATAAGCCACGTGTCATCCTTACCTAGAATTTAAATGAGAATCATTGCTTTATATTAACTTAAACTTTATCTTGGGGGAAGGAATCATCTGATAGACTAACTATATGTTTGAGGAATAATGCAAAGTCTTTCCTAATAAGCAATGCTTAGAGTAATGACAAATATTTCACTTTGCTTTCATTGAGCCTATTTTTATTCTTTTTAAAGGACTTTTGTCATGGAGTCATAGAACTGAAAACACCTCCATATGTCGTATAATCTGTCCTCCCGCCTTCACACAGATGGTGGTCTAGCATGCTTCAATATATCTTCAGGGATCCCTTCTCGCTATGCTCAGGCCAGTGTCAATAGTAAAACTTCCCATGCGCGGAGAGAAAACACAGCCTCCTATACCCTGTATTGCTTTTAGATCCTAGAAGTCTTTTTGGTATTCTGTTATTCCTCTGTTTTGCTTTCCCACTGGTGAGAATGGACATTCCAAGAGAAATAGTTTGTGAGACAGGCCACACTTGGGGAGAAAGGGCAATAGAAATTTTTGTGCACCGGGCCTCTAGTGTATATATATATATATTTTACTGGTTTTTAGAGAGAAAGGAAAGGAGAGGGAGAGAAGGAGAGAAACACTGATGTGAGAGCACAACATTGATTGGCTGCCTCCTATATGGTCCCCTGCTTGGATTGAGCCTACCACCCAGGCATGTGCCCTTGACAGGGAATTGAACCAGCAGCCTTTAGTGCATGGGCCGACGCCCAACCAACTGAGCCACACGGGCCAGGGCTACTCTTTCTTAACAAATGAAACTGACAAGCCCCTAGATACCATGTTGAAGACAGATGTTTCACTAGTCTATCTTTTTCTCAGAATAATGACTTATTTTTGTAAAAAATGATACATTCTTCTTGTAAGAATTGAAGATAGTTTGGGTGATCTTATGAAAATCTCCACTCAGAGATAACTACTAACATTAGGTGAACAGCATTTTAGGCATCTCCAGGATCTTTCTAGCTAGAACAGATAGAAATGCTTTTATTAAAATGGGACTAGTCATGCTGTTTTAAAGAATAAAAGTACTAAATCAATTTTATGTGAATAAGAAAACGAAATAATATTAGTTCCTAAAAGTTATCTCTGAAGTTAAGATCGTGAGAAACATTGAAACTAGAATTCTTAATAAGGTTTCCTTTTCATTTTTTAATTTATTGATTGATTTTTTTGAGAGGGGGGAAGGGAGAGTGGGGGAGGGAGAGAGAAACATTGATGTTGTTCCACTTATTGATGCAGGTATTGGTTGATTCTTGTATGTGCCCTGACCGGGGATAGAACCCACAACCTTGGTGTATCGGGACAATGCTCTAACCAACTGAGCTCCCTGGCCAGAGCTAGGTTTCCTTTTTAGATGCCATGGTTCAAGGCTCTGAAGATGAGGAAATTGTCTGCTCTTTCTCCCGCCTTATCTCTTCCTCTATTTCCCAACTTGTATTAATTATACCTACTAGTATATTGATTTTTGTCACTATCTGCGTTTTCTTCTCTGAAACCATAACTCTCATGGTTATTTAGCCTTCATTTTATGTTTAAACTGATGTGTGACCCACCACCCCTACTGTCACCATCGCTTCTTCACTCCTGAGTTGTTTTTGAATTCTTGGTTGCTGAATTGCATCATTAAGTTTCCCAGGATGGGCCATGAATGCTGCCTGCTCCGTGTGCGAGGATGCTCTGTGCGTGCAGCTTGGCTGAAGAGAACGTGCTGCTTGCATCACACTTGGTTTGGCTCAGGACTTGAGAGACATTTCTCCATTGTCATTTGGCAACAGTGACTGTTGGTGGGGACAAGACAGGCCAGCCTGACATCCCTTTAAAATGAAGGTGATTTGTGCTCTCTTTTGTTCTTTTTTCTTTAAAAAAATAATCTGTATGCCTGAAGAATTTTCTTTCTTGTTCTTTATCAGTTTTTCTTGGAACAAGATGTGGCTTTTTTAAAAAAATCCTCACCCAAGAGTATGTTTGTTTGTTTTAAATATATTTTTATTGATTTCAGAGAGGAAGGGAGGAGAGAGAGAGAGAGAGAGAGAGAGAGAGAGAGAGAGAGAGAAACGTCAGTTGCCTCCTGCATGCCCCCTACTGGATCGAGCCCACAACCCAGGTATGTGCCCTTGATCAGAATCAAACCTGGGACCCTTCAGTCTGCAGGCTGACGCTCTATCCAAGCTAGGGCTGTTTGTTTTTTTTTAAGAGAGAGAGGAAGGGAGAGAGAAAGAGGGAGAAACATCCATCGGTTGCCTCCCGTACACGCCCTGACCAAGGATAGAACCCACAACCTAGGTATGTGCCCTGACTGGGATTCAAACCCACAACCTTTTGGTGTAAAGTTATGCCCTTTTGAGTTGCAATTCCATTCTTTTTCTATTTTTTTTAATCCTCACTCAAGGATATATATATATAATTAGAGGCCCAGTGCACAAAAATTTGTGCACT